>NC_043705.1:48478279-48535407 GCF_006229205.1 Suricata suricatta
GTTGACAGTGCTGCTATGAACATTGGGGTACATGTGCTCCTATGCATCAGCACTTCTGTATCCCTTGTGTAAATCCCTAGCAGTGCTATTGCTGGGTCATAGGGGAGGTCTATGGGATAGTTTTTTGAGGAACCTCCACACCGTTTTCCAGAGCGGCTGCACCAGTTTACATTCCCACCAACAGTGTAGGAGGGTGCCTGTTTCTCCATATCCTTGCCAGCATTTATAGTCTCTTGATTTGTTCATTTTAGCCACTCTGACTGGTGTGAGTTGCTATCTCAGTGTGGTTTTGATTTGTATTTCTCTGTGAGTGACGCTGAGCATCATTTCATGTGCCTGTTGGCCAGCTGGATGTCCTCTTTGGAGAAATGTCTGTTCAGGTCTTTTGCCCATTTCTTCACTCTTTAGTGAGTTCCTTGTAGATTTTGGATACTAGCCCTTTATTTGATATGCCATTTGCCACTATCTTTTACTATTCTGTCGGTTGCCTAGTAGGCTTTTTTTTCATCATTTCCTTTGCATTGCAGAAGGTTTTTATCTTGATGAGGTCCCAATAGTTCATTTTTGTTCTTGATTCCCTTGCCTTTAGGGATGTGTCAAGGAGGAAATTGCTACAATTGAGGTCAAGGAGGCTGCTTCCTGCTTTCTCCTCTAGGGTTTTGATGGTTTCCTGTCTCACATTCAGGTCCTTTATCCATCTTGAGTTTATTTTTGTGAATGGTGTAAGAAAGTGGCATAATTTCATTCTTCTACATGTTGCTGTCCAGCTCTCCCAACACCACCTATTGAAGGGGCTGTCTTTTTTCCATTTTATACTCTTTCCTATTGTGTCAAAGATTAATTGGCCATACACTTGTGGGGCCAGTTCTGGGCTCTCTATTCTATTCCATTGGTCCATGTGTCTGTTTTTGTGCCAATACCATACTGTCTTGATGATGACAGCTTTGTAGTAGAGGTCAAAGTCTAAAAGGCATCAGAATCGTCAAAGAAGAAGTCAAAGTTTCACTTTTTGCAGATGACATGATACTCTACATGGAAAACTTGATCGACTCCACTAAAAGCCTTCTAGAACTGATCAATGAATTCAGTAAAGTTGCAGGGTACAAAATCAATGTACAGAAATCGGTTGCATTCTTATACACCAAAAATGAAGCAACAGAAAGAGAAATCAAGAAACAGATCCCATTCACAATTGCACAAAAAAATCATAAAATACCTAGGAATAAACCTAACCAAAGATGTAAAAGACCTGTATGCTGAAAACTACAGAAGACTTATGAAGGAAATTGAAGAAGACACAAAGAAATGGAAAAACATTCCGTGCTCATGATTCAGAAGAATAAACTTGTTAAAATGTTACTCTCTTTTTAAAGAAGATTGTGGTAGTAGTCATGGAAGTATTACCAATAACAACCACAATAATAATATTTAACAGGATTAGGCATTTATTATGTTTCAGGACTCTTTAAATGCTTTATGTATGTTAACTCATTTAATTCTCGCAGTAACCATATGAGTTAAACGCAATTATTGTCTATAGTTAACAAATGAGAAAACTAGTTCACAGAGACTTTCCACATGGTAACACCCTTAGTGGAGTCAGGATTTGAACCCAGGAAGTCTGGTTCTAAAACCTATACACTTTAAGCATTACACAAAAATACAGTGGTCTCCACGTCCCTGGGATCTCCCTAGCACCGTCTCCGACCTGTGACTCTCTATGGCAGCTTTGACGGTAAGTCCTGCCAGGAACAGTGAAGTTGCCCCTAGTGGTTCCTCTCCTGGGACACAGTCCCATCACAGGGACTCTCAGCACATGATCCACTGGGGAAGTTTCTGTCACTGATAGTGTCTTCCATCACCACCTCTTGTCATGGCTGCTGCCAATGAATGGCGGTTTCAGGCATCCACTCCTGCCAGTACCATTTTTAGGGTCCTCTTGGTAAGCACTGCTCCTATAGCAACATTCAGGTATCTCAGCCTTTGTTAGCACCACATCTAAATTATAATTTACTGAATCTACAATTGCACACAGCTCTTTCCAGGAACTTATTTGAGTAGTGTAGTATCTTAAAGATAGCATCAAAAAGCAAGTCTACCTACCCCCTCATCTCCCTTTTGTTTTCTGAGTGCCTATATGCCACTTGGCTGATAGGACCCAATAATTATGCTTATATGTACCTGTGTATATACTTTTGAATTTGCCTAGTTCTTTTAAAATTCATTATGTCATCTAATCTTCACCCTAACCCTGTGAGACTATTATGTTCTCCATCTTATGGATGAGAAAATTAAAGCTCAAAAAGCTTAAATGTCTATCCTAAGATTTTATACTGAAGTCAGAGCCAAGAGTAAATCTAATCTTAGATTGCTAATTTCACCACACTGTTACCAAGGGTACTATGAGTCTTTTAACTCTGACTTTATGGACAAAATGGTATCTTGTTGTTTTAATTAATACTACTGTGGTTATACTTGTGGCTCTTATGTAGTTCTTTCTTGCCTATTGTCTATGTCAATTTTTGCTTTTGGGAGCTTATCTTTTCTGAATTGACAATAATCACTCTTGCTCTAAGGGAGATGTTGATTCTTTATCTAGCACATATTTTGCAAATATGTTTTCCAGTTTGTCCTGTGCCTTTAATGTTTATTTTTTAGTATGTACAAAAACATAAAATCTTTATGTTGTTATATTTATGCACTTATTTCTTTATAGATTCTGCCTTGGGAAAGGCTTCTCAATCTAAAATCATACATTTTTTCCTACCTAGATAGCAATTTCACTTTTATATTTAATTTTTTAATCCACTTGAATGTATTTGAGTATATAATGTAAGCTAAAGTTTCAGCTGCAAGTGTTCCATATGAGCAACGTTATCCCAGCATTATTTATTAAATAATATTCCCCCACTGATTTGATCATCTTCATATTTTAAGTACAATTTATATTTGGGTTTGATTCCAGGCTTTCTGTTTACTTCCTGTGGTTACTTCCTGTTAGCCCTGATTCCAGTCCTGCCCTCTCTATACCATGAGCACCCCAGGACCACAGACAGTATAGCCTGTACTCCTGTCTCAGCAACTCCCTTGGGTACCACGGGACTTGGCATCAGCACTAAGCCTTCTTCATTTGTTCCCCTCTAAGTAGAAAAGCCATGATTCTCTGCTCCAAATCAGAATGCACGAACTGCCAAAAGATGCTTCCTGCAATTGTGTGTGTGTGTGTGTGTGTGCACATGCGCACGCACACCCTTACGCATGTGTGTTTCAGGGCCGGTGCTCTGTATCCCATGGTTCTCCAAATCAGAGAGCCATTTTCTACTTGTTACTTTGCTACTGAATACAGAATCTAGAATCTGAGGCTGACTTACTGGCTGTTCCCATTCAGAGAACTCTTCCTTATTCAAGAAAAGTTTTCCTCCATTTAAGGTGAGGTTTGTTGGAGAAGATTTTGCTGCCTTCATTTTCTCCTAAGGTGCACAGGTCATAAGGGAATGTGGAAAAACATGAGAGCTCTAGACCTAAGTAAGTAAGCAACTGCATGTGTAGAAAATTAACATTAATCTGGGGAGTCAGAGACTGAACTTACTGTTCTTCTAGATCCTGTGAAATACTCCTTTCCACACAGTTTATGGTCTGGTTCAAGTCACTTAACCATACAAAATGAAAGAGAAAGATTTCTTTTATCATAAAATGTTACATCTGAAGTGGACCCTGGACATCTTCTAGTCCAAGCTCCTTGTTTTTACAGATGTGGAAACTGAGGATGAGAGAGCTTACATGACCTGCTCAGTAGGTCAGAGCCAAGATTAAAAGATGTGTCAATAATGCCACTCTGTCACCCCCCCCAAATTCTGCTCAATATATGGAAGTTAATTACATCAAGCAATGCCATCTATCACAGTTGTATTAAAATCCAAAATTCAAGCGAGGACCTAAACTAAAAGTGGAACTGTTATTCAAACATTTTGGATTGAGAAAACCCTCCCCCGACTCTTTCTTTTTCTTTCTGTTTTACTTCCTTCCTCTCCCCCTTACTTCTTTCTTCCTCCATCTTCCCCCTTGCTCTGGAACCTCTCCTGCCTGCCAGAAATAACCTTCGCCTCACAGGCATCTTAATGAAACCCCCATGGCACATTTGCTGCAATGGATACTCCTCTCCTGGGTGGGACGCCATCATTAGCAGGCTGTGGTTCTGGGCCCCGGAATTCAGGCAGGAACAGGGCCAAGTGAAGTGGGTAAAAGGGAAATAGGACATGGACATACTTATGGACATAGAGTTCTACCCGTGTCGCCCAGGACTTCATATAAGCTGGATTCAAATCTTCTCCTGCCACACAGGCTAGGTACCTCTGAAAAGGAAGACAACAATGACTCCATTGGCTCAGACAGAAAAGGGGACCAAAGGGCCTTCTGTGCACAGCATGGGATGAAGGTGAGTCCTTGCTTCAGGTACCTTCTCGAATTGGTCTTTGCATGGTCTCCTTTTACATCTAGTTCTTTTGTGAGTTATTTTTAACAAAGTAGCAAGTCCCCAAAACTGGCTGATGAAAACAAAATCACAGTGATCTGTGTGTAACCCGCCCCGCCCACATGCAGTAAGTACCGCCCCATGTGCTGCTGTGCTGTTCCTTGCCTTGAATTTCTTTTTATGTGGTTTGACTGCATCTCTATATTCTTGAAAATGCTCTTTTTAAATTTTAGTTATTTTTAACATCATAAAAATGGTATTCTATGATGTCTGAGCTTTTCTTCAAAATAATAAGGGAGGGGGAAGGGGCTAAGACATACAGAGGAAGCAAGACTGGCTAAGATAGAAGCCAGGTAGTAGGTACCTGGAGGAAATCACACTATTCTTTCTGTTTCTAGATGTTTAAAATTTCCCATATGAAAAATCGCTAGATATTTTATTGCTAAGAATCATCCATGTCGTTTACTTACTTTAATTTCTGATAATATATTCTATTGTGAATACTTCGTGGTATATTTGATATATTTTTGAATACAAGAAATGAAGCAAAAGGAGATTTTTGATTCACTAAAAAATCCAAAGTGACAGTATTTCCCTTTTTCCTCTAGACCACAGTTACCTTAGTTTTCTTCAAGCTTCTCCCCAGTTCTGCCCCCAACTTACCTCCCCAGTATTCCATGAAGCAGATCCAGCTCATTGTGAGCTCTCTGGGCATAATAACTCTGGCAATTCCACTTAGGTCTCATTGTATCTGGTTCTTAGTCACCAAATCCTTGGCTTTCCGAGGTGCTGCTATCCTACTAGGTACCTCTTCCTTCCCTGGCCTCAGGCAGCAGAGGACCCAGAAGAGCCCTAAGGGAGGAAGAGAGGGTATTATTTGCTTGTGTTCAAGTCTCCAGAGTTGTGTTTCCCCTTCTGCTGTGAACAGAGCCCCACTCCTCTAGGGCCTAAGCGTGAGGACCACCTTTCCAGAAGCTGAGCCTAGTTGGAGCTCAATATTCAGTCTTTCAAGTAAACACTGCCCTCAAGTCAAATCCAGAGAAAATGGAGTATGTGTCTCTCTTTTGCCTTGATCAGTGACTTTTCTGTCCTCCTGGGCTTTCATTCGCAAATAATAGAATGCCACGTCCAATAGGCTGCATGGGAGACTGACTTGCTCAGAGACTGAGCAACAAACACCCTTCCTTCCAGGGCACCAAGCTTGTTGCTTGTAACCCCAAAATGCTAATCACTTCTTTCATTCACCAAATACTCATTGGTTGCCTGTTACATGCCAGGCACCATCGATAGGCTTTGTGTGTACAAACAGAACAGAAAAAAGCACCTGCACTTGGCCTGTGGTATGACTTCCGTGGGCTCTCATACATGTGCCTTTGTTGGCCAACTTCCTGTATAAAAATACCAAAAATTTTGTTTTTAATTTATACACAAATGCATTAATATTCCATATGAAAATACTACTTCTAATTTTAAAAGAATTTAAAACATTTTTATGACTTCCTGAAAGTATCATGGGTCCTAGCTTCTCTGTCTCCTGTGCCTACTGGGAAGCGCTGGCCCTGCCTACCATTTGTATTTTCTTTCCTATTTGGGGATAACTCAGCTCCACCTCTTTATTCCTTTCATCGCTTTCTGACAATAAGAATCCCCTTATGATGATAATTCTCCATTTGGTTCCCATCCATTAAAACTGTATATATTGACAAAGAATAGCAATAAAATCATATTTAAAATAATGTATTTTTAATTTATCATGCCACAAATATGTCTGTCAAATAATAATAGCTAAAATTTATTGAGTCTTTTTTTATTTTCAGGAGAGAGACAGAGACAGAGGGTGAGTGGGGGAAGGGCAGAGAGGGTGAGGGAGACACAGAATCCAAAGGAGGTTCGAGGCTCTGGGCTGTCAGTGCAGAGTCTGACATGGAGCTTGAACTCATGAACCATGAGATCAGGACCTGAGCTGAAGTGGGAGGCTTAACCGACTAAGCCACCCAGGCACCCCTAAAAATGGATTGAGTCTTAACTGTGTGAGCAACACTAGTTCACATGTATTAACTCATTTAAATGATGACCCTATGGGGAGAGTAGTATTGCCATTGCCCTCATTTTACAGATTAAGAGGCAGAAGCACTCAGAGGTTAAATAATTCATTTAGGGCCACACAACTAGTAAAAAGACACGGCCAGCATTTGAACTGGTCAGAGGCCAAAGCCTTAACCACCATGCTAGATGACCTAGGACACGATTGTGTGACGCAGCTCTCACACAGGCTATTTTCTACACATTTGTGAATTTTCCACCCTCTATAAAACTGCAGGCCTGCCAGGAGCCCATACATAGCCTCAGGGTTGGGAACCTGCACTTAGGGTACAATCTCTAAATTTTTATAGCACTAAGCTGCCAAGGGGACTCCTTTATTACGTGCAATATTCCTATTTCAAGGACTGTCTTGTGGGAACATGGTAGCTTCACGTTCCCTGTGTGGCCTTGAGCTCCTTGTAGCTGAATATGAGCCAAACGAATGAGAAGCTGTGACATTCCCACCCCGTCCTCCTTATCTCCTAAAATGACTAAAGAGATTTCAGGCCCCCCTGACCCCCTGCATTGTTCATGGCTTTGGGACTGGAATTACAGCCAGCCAGCGCCTCCCTGGATTGTGCCTTCACTAACAATGCAGACTCACAGAAAAAGAATTTAGGTTAAAAAAAGATGATACGTTAGATCCCAGGCCCATGAAGCCAGAACAATCCTTGTTTGCCAAGCAGAAATTTATGTAATCACAAGACTAAAGACACTTTTAATTTCCAAAATGTTATTGCAACCAGCACAATCATCCTGCCTAGGTAAGTGCCAAAATACTTCTTCCCTGAGTCCGCCTAAGTGCTTTGAGTTGATAGAAAATATCCTCTTGAAATTACACAGTTAACTCCAGAACTGTAGCTGCGCCACCGGAGAAAGAAAGACAGGAAGGAAGCATTTCAGCTGAGATGTACATCATGGGGGACAGGAAGAGATAACATCCTGACCCATATATAAAGTTTCTGGCCCAGATGTATTCTCTGCTTAATGATAACTATAATATACACTCAAAGGCAAGCATGGAAAATTATTATGGTTTTTTTGTATGAAGGGGCAAAGCCAGAGAGCTTGTGATTTTTTTTTCCACACATACAGCTTGAAGTCAACAAAGATGCTGTGAATGGATAATATCATATATACTTATGGAGGGGAATATATGAACGCTGACATAGAGGAGCCGCTAGACTGCAGCACTGAGCAACCAGTAATGAGTGGACCGATAAAAAGTCATGTGACCATCTAATACAACATTGACTCCTTTCTTAAAAAGAACCAAAATATTATTATCTTTAAAAATAAGTCTCAATTCCATGGCCATCTACCGTAAATCACTGCCTTTGTGTAAAGAAGTGCCTGATCACTTAGTCAGATTTCCTGGAACGAGATTCCAGGCAGAGGCAAACGTGTGGGTTAGGGCATGTAGAGAGGTGACAGATGGTGGATTTTAGCCTTTCAACACATAACCGTAACCTTATGCACTGTCTGAGTTTATTTTCAATCCCATACACAAGGGTTTATTGTTTATAATAAGCTCTCCTCCAAACCCATTTCCAGGAAAAGATTCTCGGTGTGTGTCACCCTGCATAACTTCCCAGGCTGCACAGTGAGCACGAGGGCTCCAGAACCCAGGGCCAAGTGTCAACTGCCAATAATTGGGCGGGGGGGGGGGGGGAGGTGAAGGGGCTTGAAATTTCCAGTCTTTGCTACTATTTATATTAGTGTCCTGTCTAGTCTAGTCTCAGATGCATCTTAGATGCGTTATTTAGAATTTGCAGCCTTACTTCTATTTTCTCACCTGGAATGAAAACCAATGCACATTTCACCAAGCCATCTCTACTTGTTAGAAAAAGAGGAAAGAAAAGAAAATTTTGTCTCACAGGTTGGGTTTCTATCTCAAGGTGGGAAAGCTCAGTAATTTATACTCAAAAGTAAACAAGCTACACTCACCCCCAGCCTAGGAGATACGTAAACATTAAATGGGCAATTCTAATTTTATTCTTGGTACTGTATTCATGTTCGGAGTCAACCCTTGCCTTTTCTTTACTCTGAAGGTAATGAATCCAAGGCCCTGATTCCATCTGAGACCATGTAATTCTACTGGGCTTTTTAGAAGGCTTAGGGTCAACACAGGGACATGAATTTGAATGAGCACAAATTCTAGCTATATGACTCCAACTAAAATGTGAGGCAGAGAACAGTCTGAGATTCGTGAACATCAATTTACTTTGGGAAGAAGCTGGATAAAACTTTGAGTTTGGTCTCAAAATAGCCTGGACAATTTTAGTTTTCTGACAGCATTTGGTGGCAAGCCTGTTAAAGAACACCATCTTGAAAATTCCCATTTGTGTGCTGTAGATAGCATATCATCTGGACACACCCAGAGCGTCAGAAGCATTAATCACGGAGGCACACCTGGCATGGAACAGAGATGGGAGGAGAGGAGGAGATAGACTGTTAGATGGACCCCATACCTTGTGTTTTCTCCACTTCTGCCTATTTGATTAGTTAACAGCTTGCCTGATTGCTCATCCAGAGAAGCTCCAGGGTACAGTGGTTAAAAGCACAGACACTGCAGTTTGGAGGACAGGCTTCTGAAACCCAGCTCAGCCATGTGCTGTTGCTGTGACCATGGACAGGTTCCTTAACTTCTCTGAGCCTTAGCTTTGTAGGGTGACAAGTATGCCAGGACTGGCACAGGGCCTGCACATTTGGGGGCTCAGAGCTCTTCCTCTCTTGCCCTTCCCTGTTCACTGAATATTCATGGATGTATGAAAAGTACTCAGTCAATGCTCACAAACCATTCATTTATCTTTATTACTGGTGTTCCAACGATGGTGGACTTAAAATTATTATTGTTATTATTCTTGGAAAAAGGCCATTTAGAAGTTGCTGTTTCTCATTCTAGTTATCAAGTCACTTCAGTGTGGACAGTTTTGTTCTGGGCTGAGCTGTCTGGGAGGCTCAGCAGACGGGGGGCTAGTGCTCACCCTTTGTTCTCACCTAAGAGTCGAAACCTGGCATTCTCTGATTTGACAAAGTATGCTTGGGGGCAATTGGCAATGGTGTTCAAACATGTCACTCCTTCATGTACCAGCCCCATATTTATAATGAGATTCCTTGAGAGCTGATGAGAAACAGAAATCAGAGTCCTTATTTCAGATATTCCAAGATATGTGAACATCTCTGAAATACTGAAACCTTTTCCATTGAACTTAGTTAGGAGAAAAGCCACTGGGGTGGGGCCCAAGAGGAACTTCCTCATCAGGTACATCTGAGTGCCTTAAACTTAAACACAGGATCAAGATTATCCAAGAGGAGAGTTGGTCTGGCACTTCCACATTCAGTTACCATCGTATCATGCCCATGCCCAATGGCATATGGCTGAGTATGTGAGAAAAGAAGACTGATCACCAAGACTCATCTTGCTGGACCCCAGGTTGGTATGGCATGGGCCCCATCAGCATTCTGGGACCAGCACTCTGCCCTGCCAGCCTCTCCTGGTCCTTCTGCCTGTACTAGGCCGATGGACTAATGTTTTCAGTAGTGACAAAGCAAGAGCAGGTATCTTCTCCCATGAGTGACTGCCAGTGTGGACTTAGGTTCTCAGACTTCTTATGGGCAATGGCCAGGAAAGAAAGAATAGACTTCTCTTCTCAGTGAATCGGAATTATTATAAATTTAACATTCAAAGAAATGGGAGGTTATTTCATATTCCAAACTGATGAAGCAGGATATATTAGTTATGCCTAGGTACATTTGAGTTGACAGCCTTCATAACATCTGTTCTAAGTCCTTCTGCAAATCCTTAAACTAAAGAATGTGTGAAAATTGAAAATAGCCAGGAGCTTACATCTTAGAAAGACGTGTATCTCTTTACCGTATTGCCTCCTAGTCTAGATTTTCAAGTGAGGAAATGTACTAAAATGGAGGTTAACTTATCTTTTGAGCTAGACAATTCATTTCCCTTTGGTGACTAATTTCTAATCCCCCCGGCCCCCTAACTGGACCATTGGCTAATTTCAATTAATTATGAAAACTTGTATCAGTTTTAGGTTCCTTGTCTTCAGAGGAAAAAATGAAGTTGTATCAGAATGATCTTGTCATAGTATTCTTAAAGAAAAATACAAACCAGTTAATTAGAAATAAATATGGTAAATATTCTTGCAATGATACCATGAACACATCAAGAACCAGGACCTTCTTTCCAGTTTTGCTTAAAATAGGCTCAAAGGCACCATCTACACTGACTGGTTGTAATGCAAATTTGTCAGGTTTTGTATGACTATAAATAAAAGGCTTGAGGCGGGGAAAAACCTTTCTTGTTACAGAGAAGTATAATAGTAGAATTGGAAATTTTATAATCAGACCAGTATAGCATTTTTTACCTGATAATCTCAAAGCCATGCTCAACATCAATACTGAACTTCATAACACTGTCAGTGGGTGGAGAAGGTGCCAAACATTAGCTCACCCATTGTGTACCTTAGTTTCCATCATTTGCAGAACCTTAATTTAAATTCTTATGTCTCAATCTACCATTCCCAGTGCACCCCCCACATCATTCTTCTTGGCTGGGTTGGGTGGACAGAGTTCAGGGGAGGGTGTGCATTTGGGTGACTTGGTTCGTTGGTTCAGAGAATTTGGCCTGGGACTGGGCTTCAGACTGAAGGGACATTTTCCCTCTGTGGGTCTGAGGAACTGCAGCATGATTAAACTCTTGAGTCTGTCAGACTTGAATGAGACTATTGGGTAGGAAGGCCAATATAGCCACAATGCTTTCAAGACACTGGACACTCACTCATTTACCTACTAGAAAGTCTTGAGCATGTGGAATTTAAGAAATAGAACAAACAACCAAAGGGGAAAAAAAAGAGAGAGAGGCAGAGGCAAACCAAGAAACAGGCTCATTACTATAGAGAACCAACTGATGGTTACCAGAGGGGAGATGGGTAGGGAAATGGGTGAAATAGGTGGCGGGGATTCAAGAGTGCACTTGTGATGAGAACCAGGTGTTGTATGGAAGTGCTGAACCACTGTATTGTATGTCTGAAACCAATAGGACACTGTTTATTAACTAAGTACAACTTAAATAAAATTTTTAAAAAACTCTTGAGATCAAATTTTGCCTACAGGGTGCCCATCACTGAGTGTTTTAGGGGATTTAGGTTAGACACATAGATCTTAGCAATCCTCCAAACCAAACCTTTTGTTTTTTCTGACAAGTGAACTAGTCAAAAGGCATTTGAATAGCAGGTCCATGAACAAGATCATGGCTTCATCATTCCTGATGTTCTTTCTGTCACCCGATTCTTCCTTATGTAAAAACAAGTAGGATGTGATTTTCTCCTGGAGGGGTTCACAATAATGAGGTGGGAGCAGGGGGAATGAGACTTTGTGTAACTCAACAGTGGATTCTCAATATGAAAATGTAACAGGGATGGAGCAGAGCATTAATATATGCTGAGCACCTGCAATATACAAAGGATCTTACTGTACATTTTCTCACCTAATCCTTACATCAAATTTATGATAAATATATAATCTCCCATTTTACTGGAAAGAAAACTGAAGCTCAGGTTCTGCACTCTTCATTAGCATGTTTATGGAACTGTACCTATCTTTATACCTACACCTCTGAGGACCCCAAATCAGTTGAGTCCCAAAGATGAGTAATCTAGTCAAAGGCTGCCTGGAAACACAAAGCCTGAGTTGGTGCATTGTACTTGCTTAGGCACAGAGCAGTCTCAGCAGATGGAGGAAACACAGATGACCTCCCCACGATTTTGTCACCACCCAGAGAGGGATGGAACCAGTTAAACACCCACTTACTTGCAGTCTCAAATATAAACTGCCTAGAAAATTGAGTATGCCAAAAAGAAACTTGGCATCTTAAACCTGCAGTGGCCCCATGTATAGATGGTATATTCTGGGCAAGGATAGTATATAGTGTATAGGTCCACACAGTATATAGTGGGGAGCTCCTGAGAGTATAGAAGACCCTGATACATTTTGTGAGTTTGATCATTTGAACCAGAACAAGCATCAGGACAGGGGTGTGAGGATGGAGAGCTAGACCTAGCTATACACAAGTGTTGAGGGAGACAGGCAGGATGGAGTGAGGACGGGTAGGGCAGTGGAGTACATGGTAAGTTTAAGAAGTATGGTTTGAAGCAATGTAGTTTAAAGAACATGGCTTCACAGAGAGCAAGGAGAAACCCTTTAGGAAAGGTGTGAGGGTGAGTAAAGGAAAAGCTCACACTTTAGGGGATTTAGGTTAACAGATACACAGATAACAGATACACAGATAACAGAACACAGTAGTTGGAGAAGAGACAATTTGGTAAGCAGTTCATGTTAGAAAGGTTATCAATTCATAAACTCAACCACATTAGCCTTAATCACCTATGTACATAATCTTCAAACTCCTCAAGGATCCCATTCCCACCCTGAATACGTTTACATACAACTCTGGCATTGTCATATCCACTTTATGTATAGGATTCTGAGTCAATCAGGAAAGAGAAAAAGATCTTGTCAGAAATGAGATTTCACCAGCCCTTTCTCCTAAACAAAGAAGTTAAAAGCAACAGATCGAGCAGATTCACATAAACACTGGATCTGAATTTTATGAAGGAGCTTCAGAATGCACACAGACTATCAATTAAAATGTGCCGGAGAAATTAGGCCACTAACTGTCAATGGGCATGAATTGCTCCCTGAGGAATTTCCATTAGATTTAAGTTTGATGAGCTGTTTCAACACTGGATCCAAAATTTGTTTAACTCTTGGTTGCCATAAAGGTGGAAACTGGAATTAGCATTTAGTAAAATCACTCATGCTGCTAAACAGGTGAAAACATTCTTCTTGAGGAAGCTTTGAACAAATGGAGTGACTTAAAGGCAGGTGCTTCAGATGGAGAGGGCACATACTCTGTTTAACAATATAAGAGACTTGGAATAGGTAGCGGGCTCATTTTGGCAAAAATAATGTTTGTTGCCTGCTTTTCTTTTCTTTTTTTTCTAATTTCTTCTGGTAGAAATGGATAGACAGAAGCCTGGATTCCTGGAGAATTATCAGGGTGTCACACACAGTGGTGCAGGTTGTACCCTGCACAAAGGTGCCCAGAGATTGGACAACTCTAAACTAAAACCCAGTTTTCCCCATGATCTAAGTTCCAGGAAGGTAGGAGCCTTGAGATCTTGGTTCCTTCCATATCTTATATGTCTGCAACAGTCCCTGACATTCAGAAGTTCCATGAAAGTATTTGTTAACTGAATGAATAAGGAAATGAAGCGGTCTCAGCAATATGGCATCAGGCTGGATGATCATGAAGAAATGCTCAGGAGAGTACTCCCTCAGAAAGATTCAAGGCCACCATGAAGGCATGTGTATCTGGTATACAGTGTTAGGGTTCTGCCCAATAGCTACAAAGTGGCCAGACATGGCCAGTGTGGAAAAGCCAGGAACAGTGGGAGGGAGGGGGGCAGTGTACTCAGTAGCCATGCTCCCCTTCTTCCTTACCAACCATATTCATGTTTTGTTTCAGGTATGAATGTGTCTCTCTAAAATCCTTGCTTTCCTGGACTATAGCAAAGGCATGGACATTCATTTTAGGTCGTTTAGACATAATTAAAGGTCTGCAAGAGATTTCTGGGACACTTTTGTTTTGCTGCTTCAGATGTCATCTCTTAGTCTTTTTTTTATCCTTAAAAAATTTTTTTTAATCCCTTAAGACATCCCTTCTTTCTGCTGAGAGCAAAGACACTGAACATGTTAAAAGGGGTAGCCGTCTTGTGACTGTGAGGCAACAACCGTCAGGCAGAAGCCCGACGTTACAGATGGAGGAAAGAAATATTGAAGGGGACTGGAACAGTAAAGAGCTCACAGAGCTCTTGAGATGGCTCACCTCCAGGCTTCTAACGTGTGAGAACAACACCCCTCTTTCCGCTTGGTTAAACCACAGCAGTTAAATTTTGGTTACGTGCAGCTGGGCCCAATTGCTAACTGATACAATAAGCAACCACCAGGAATGTAAGCCATCTAGGGATGCTCCTAAATACTGGAGGAGGAGACAGGATTTCTCGTATCCAATATGGAGACTTGGAATAAGATTGATGGATATTCAGGAACATAGTGATTCCTTGTGAAGCAGGAGGACTTGGGTGACAAAATAAAGAATTTTCCAAGAGTGAAGCTTTTGATGTTACTGAAATACACGATGAAGACAGTCTGTGGACTCTCAAATATGTGTTTTTGGGATTTCCATTCTGACAACAGCAGAAATGACCTCCTAGTTGAGCAATGCCTGAAAGAGCCATCTGTCCAGAACTTCGTCAAGCTTGAGCTACAAAGATGTGGTACAAACCAGTTTGAGAACTTCACATTCCTTCTGTTGCCTAAGGCCACTGAGCCAAAATGAACCAAGTTATTTTGAATGGGTTGCTGTTAATTTGATCTCCAAATTACCAGTTGGTAATTTTAGTGTCCATGATCTAAAAGTACCTTATGATTGTAAGGAGGAACAGTTGATATAATCACCGTCATCAAAATAACAACCTCATTTCACATGCTAACACCTTGGGTTTGTTGACACTATTGGTAACTGTGCTACATATCTATTCTGTTTTCCACAACACGGGTGTGAACTAGTGTCCTGAAGAGCTGTGGGCTCTTTGAAGTATATTTGGAGACTTTTTCTGCCCTTAGCGTCCATGTAGCTAGAAACAACAGGGAGGTGTTGATTGGTAGGTATATTTTTAGTTGAATTACTTCAGCCCCAAACAGGGAGTGCTTTAGGCAGTCAGTAGTGAGATATATCTGACTAAGACTCATAAATTTTGTTTAGGAATACTCCTATAGCTAAGTAGCTTGCAAGGTATGGCATGGCTACAGGTGTGCATGTTTTGGCAGATGCCCTTAGGTGACCCACTCTCATATGAAAAAAATAACATGTTACTGTGGAAGACCACCACCTTTATTCTGTTGAGCTCCAAAATCTATTTTCCAGAAGATAGCTTTCTCTGTTCACATCTCTGTGAAGTAATTAGATGTCCTATACTAACCAACCTAGTCCCCACCCACTACCAACATAACCACACAACAGACACACACACACACACACACACACACACACACACACACACACACACACATGAAGAAACTGAAAGTCAGCTTCAATATGAAGCCAGTTCTCAATTACTTTCATAGAAGGGTCAGAAACTTATGAATTATATTCAGGTGTGCAAAAGTCAATATAGATTATTTTTTTTTCTCTCAGATCTTTTTTAATTTGAGAGGGCTTTATTTCCACAGGGAGCAAAGTTAATGTTGCTACTCCAAGGTTGCTCTGTCTTTGTTGTTCCTTGGATGTTGTGCCTGACATGATGTGACTGGATCTTGTCTCTGTTGCCCATTCTTGTTTCTCATGTGACGCAGCTGACCTCATTTGCACCTATCACTTGAAGTAGAAGTTGTGATTTCTCCCAGTGCCTTCTGACATGAGGACCCACCACCATAAAACAACCTCCTTATTCCCTGTCCCTCTGTGATTCAGGGGTCTATAGGACTTCTTGATTTTTCTACTGAGACACATAAAGGTACTGCAGCTCCATGTGGACCAAGAAGGGCACCTCCAGGCTTTCTGAACCATGTGGGTGGCTCCATGCTGCCCTGGTGCTAGGCTCAAAACAGGGAGCTCCCCCTTGAAGGGCTTTTGACTTAACTAACATTTATCTCGAGTGGTTTAGGTTGTGTCAACCTACTGTGAGAGTTTCTCAAGCCTTCTTCCACTCAGAATTTTGATCTTGATGGTAAGGTTATTCCTCAATTCTGGAATCTGCCTCTCCTTCCACTTCCTTCCTGGACTCCTTTCTCTGGAACCTGAAGGGTTTTCTTACTTTGCCTTTCAGTCAGATGAAATGTATTCTTACATCATATCTTCCTTCTTCTTTTTTCTAGGTCTTATAAATAAAGCTTTGGAGTCCAAATTTATCAGACTTGACTCTAGATAAGTAAAGGGAAGCTTTACAAAGTAGAAGGCTCTTTTTTTTTTCCTCCCCCAGACGCTTGGCTTTCAAGGTTATTGTCACATGACTGATTCAAAACATTAGCTTTTCAACTCAGAGGGAAATTATAACCTCTGAGTTTAAGTGTCTACCCAGGGGCACCTGGGTGATTCAGTTGGTTAAGCATCGGACTTCAGCTCAGGTCACAATCTCACAGTCTGTGGGTTTGAGCCCTTTGTTAGGCTCTGCACTGACAGCTTAGAGCCTGGAGCCTGCTTTGGATTCTGTGTCTCCTTCTCTTCCTGCCCATCCTCTGCCTGTGCTCTGTCTCCCTCTCTCTCAAAAATAAATACACACTTTAAAATTTTAAATATATATATTTAAATATATATATATATATATATATATATATATATATATATATACACACACGTATTTAAGGGTCCACCCACTCTCTCCTTCCCCATGGCAATCAACTGTAAAGGCCAAAGGAATTTAAGGAAACAGGATTTGTTAGGCATTAATATTTGAAGGGAGGAGGAAGAGAGACTAGTTTAATATTTTAATAATATTCTCCATTGGGCTTATGGGAAGCCACTTGTTGCATATTAACAACAGGCCAGGTGCTGTGTTAAATGTTTCTCTTGCTTTTCTTCATGTGGTCCTTATAGCTCTCAATGAGGACTTTGCTTATGAAGACACTAAGGCTTGGAGAGGTTATCTGTCTTGCTGAAAATCACAGAGCTAATCAGCAAGGGAACCAGGATCTGAGCCCATGGGTTCTGCCATAGCAATCTGCAGAATTAGTGACTGTGATTAGTCTCAGAGAGGACAGAGGGGTGATGACAAGGACATCCATACCATGTCCGAGAGCATGTACCACATATTTCATTATACCTTGCTTTCTCGTGTTTTTCACTAACATTCTCATGCCCTTCGAAACACATCTAGTGAACCCAAGTGTTGCTCACTGGAAGAGAAAAACTGGCAAAAATTTGGTAGAAGACAGAAAGAGGAGGGCAGAGAATATTCACAAAATACCAATTCCTGGGAAACAAACTTCATTTTCCTAAGTTCATTAATTTTTTCACCCACACCATTTTTAAAAAAGGATTTTAATGAGCCATTTATTGTAAGTTTGTTAGGGGCCTACATGGTAAGTGCTATATTTTTATTGGTTTCCTTTTTATGAAAAGGCAAAACCAAAGTACACAGCGTTCAGATGACTTTCTTAAAATGGGAGGCATCTGAGTCACAGAAGTAAAGTTAAATTCTCTAAGCTTCCGGTCCCATAATATCTTTCTTTAAATACGCTTTTGTCCTGTAACTTCACTTTACCAAGATCACAGGATGATTCTGTAGGAAGAAGAGAATCCATCTGACCTGCCTACACCAGCCTCCCTGGAACTTATTCCTTTTCACACCCCAAGGAAATCATGTTTGAAACAACAGAGGTGGCAGGAATTTGGAAAAAAGAGAAAATTCAATGTTCTCTTAAGAAAAAATACAGGAAGCTGTGTATCTTAGAGTACAAATCAATAGTGCAAGCCCCTATTTCAATACCGTCATGTTTTCTCACTCATAAAGTCTGTATGTTAGTATGCACTATAGGAGGAAAGAAAAGCAAATGGTCAAACTTGTCTGAAGATCAATGACAAAACGTTCCACAGCAGTAACGAAAACCATTAAGATCAGTGGTAGATGCATATGAAAACACCTTAGATGATTTAAGAGAGGTTCTTTCATATCATCAAAGATTGATTTTGAAAAGGTGAAGACTCCAAACAAAAACAAAGAAGGGAACTTTAAGAGAAAATGGAGCAAGAATATTATACAAGGAAACAAGAATAGTTTTAAATACATAAAGTAGAGGAGGATGCAAGGGTCAGGAACACTGTTAGGAAAGAACAGAAGAACTTTTTTTTTTGGTAAGGGGGAAAGACGACTCGAGAAATGAAATGACTTCTTTGTCTCAGTGTGTGAAGCAGGGTACACGGGACAGATGCCAGAAACAGACACATTTCCCAAAAGAGGAAGAAATAGAAAAGAAAATTGGTGTCCTGCCAGAACAGGTGGCGTGTTGACATGTACACATCTGACAGGCAGGATTCTGAAGCTTTCCAAGGGTCTGACCAGGCCATTCTGAGGTTGTCTCTAAGACTTCAGGGGATGGCTCCACAGGGGAGGCTCAGTGAGAAGGTTTCAGATGTTTCTGGACACGTGAGAAGTAGCAGTGGTGGGTAAGAAAAATCATGGAGCCGCCTACAATTGAGCACAAGGCTTAAAGTTGGGTGAAACCCATTCAGAGCTCATGGTCTGATATTTTTAACCATCCATTTCAGGAAAAGAGCCAATGTCTGGTTAATTTCAGGTGGCAGCAGATATTAACTCACTAAACTCCCTTTGACCTTCTCAAATACTGTGAAAGCTTTATCAGGACCTTTTTTCTGTCTTTCTTCCTTTCTTCCTTGCTTGCTTGCTTGCTTGCTTGCTTGCTTGCTTTTCCTTTTTCCTGGTAGTAGTGGTACTGGTGGTTAATAAGTGGGTGGGTGGGTCTGAGACAGGGAAACAAAGTAGGAGGTGTGGGTGAAAAGCTGATGTAAATGTTCCTGTAGAGTTAAGAATTCTGTTTTGTTTATCTAACCAATTTTTATTATAATCTGTGACTGGTACTCTGTAAATAGCACACTTACCCAATCACAAAAATGTATAAATAATAGTCTAAGCTAGATCTGGGGTATAAATCATCAAAACAAACAGCAAAATCTTGAGAATAATGTTTCTGGCCCTGCAATAATTGAGAGGCAGTAGAGAGTTGTAGTTAAAAACATGGGCTCAGAAATAAGGCTACTTGTTTGTGATTTGTCATTATGCTTACTGACTCTGAAATTGGGTACTGAATTACACAATCTTGGGTATAGAACCTTCCAATGCCTTAATCCCCTCAGCTATAAAGCGGGGATAATAACACCTCCTTTCTGTGGCAGATCTATCATTATGCATCTATCACACTGTTTCTTTTCCCTTCCAGGAACACAGGAAAACCACACTTCCCATTCTCTTCTTTCATCTACGGGCGGCCCTGTGATCAGTTCTGACTACCGGAATGTGGACAGAGGTGGAAATGACACTAGTGAGCTCACCCCTAAAGCCTCCCACAAGATCATCTCTGCTCCTTCTCTCCTCTCATGGTCTGCCTGCCAGTTGCAGAAGATCCAGGATAAGATTCTGAGCCCCTTCAAGCTGTTGCTGCCTCCCCAACCATAGTGTAAAAATCTGCCTACCAATCATGTTATTGACAGAGATGTAAGGAAGAAATAAATCTTTTATTGTGCGAACCACTAAGATTTGAGGATGTTTGTTCTAGCAGTTAGTCAATGGCTAATACTATCTCAAAGTACAGTTACCCATGACTAAAAATTATAGCATAAAGTTATTATAAAGATTAAACGAAAAAATAGAAATGATTCAATGAGTTACTATGGAGGCACCTGAGTGGCTTGTCGGTTAAGCATCCGACTCTTGATTTCGACTCAGGTCATGAGCTCACGGTCATGAGATTGAGCCCCATGTCAGGCTCTGCACTATCAGTGCAGAGTCTGCTTGGATTCTCTCTCTCTCTCCTTTGTCTGTCTATGCTCATATTCTCTCTCTCTCAAAATAAATTTAAAAATATGTAAAAGAAATAAATGAGTTACTATATATAGAAACTCACAACATTATCTGGTACAGGATAAACTCTCAATAAATATTATCTCACATATTTATTTATATTCACTATAGAACTAGACAGTTAGGTATATCCAAAAATACCACTTGGTCCCTTAAATCTAATACTATTTGCAACTTCTCAGCAAATTTGATCATGTACTAGGGCACCTATCCCTCACAGTTGTTAAACTGGTTCTAAGATACGTTACAAATAATCACTTTGGTACAGACTGGGCAAGACAGGATGTTTGAAGGGCTGGAAATCTGCAAGAACCTCTAGGTCTCAGGCATTCTGGCGGCTCAGAGATACCTTTCCATAGAAACCTAAGATTCAGGTGAACAGCATGACTTCAAGATTCTAATCAGGAATTTAAAAAAGAAATCAGACAAACTGTTTAAATACTTGTGCTGAAGGGCTGTTAGGTTTATCAACAATACATGCAAGGGGCTTAGCACAGAATGTGCTAGGTGAGCATGTGCTAGATATCTAATAAGTAGCAGCAATGATAATCTAACCAATAGTAATTGCCACTATTATTTGAACACTTGTTTCTTAGAATTTCAAGAGTGTGTGTGTTGTACGCTTTCTACCTTGGGCTCTTTAGAAAGTGATTTTATAGGCGCATCTGGGTGGCTCAGTCAGTTAAGCATCCGACTTCAGCTCAGTCCATGATCTCGTGGTTCCTGAGTTTGAGCTCTGCATCAGGCTCTGTGCTGACAGCTCAGAGCCTAGAGCCTGCTTCAGAATCTGTGTCTCCCTCTCTCTCCACTCCTCCCCTGCTCATGCTCTGTTTCTCTCAAAAATAAATAAAACATAAAATACATTAAAAAGAAAAAAATGGATTTTATATCCTGATGCAGCTGTGCTCTTGCCTATTATGTAATGCCATCTTTTCCAACATTTCAGCTGATTTTTCCTTACTGCAGTCAGAGGCCATCACGTATTCTGAGGCCTGCTCCACCTAATGAGGCTAATTGGTCCCTGCCCTCTTTATAACATCCTTTACTTATGTGCCAACTCCACACTTGGGTCTTACTGAATATCATGGATTAGATATGCAACATCGCACAGAGATCTTAACAAGAATTAGGCACTAGGAGGTGATCTTTTTTCAAAAAAAACCCAAAAACATTAGTCTCAGCTCTAAAATTCTCCTTCTTTATTAGGTTCAGGTCAATAGATAAAGACTTTAATGTTCCTTTAATGTGCAGATGAGCAAACCTGGCTGCTTTCAGGTTTGGCAACTGGATCTGGCGATTTTTCAAGCACTATATGGCTGGCAACTTCTCAGCTGTATTCTGCCAAATGCTTTCTCCCCTTAACCTCTAAGGGTGTATGTATTTCGAAGGGAATTTAAACCATAAATTTCTGATTTATTCATACTTAACTGATCAAAGTTGAGGCGTTTGTCTTGATCAACACTTCCAGGTTCTCGGTTCTGTTTCTTTGACACTGGAAACCCGCAGAGGTGGCAACAATCACCTCCTAGAGATGAAACAAAAGCCAATGTCGGGCTGGGAAGCAGCTAGCTCACATTGTCTTTCAGACAATAGGTAGTGACTTTTTCTCCTTTGAATTCTCAGGGAAGGGTCAAGAAAAAGATACAAATGTTTCCAAATCTCTCTTCTGATAGCAACATGAAATGGGAGAAGCCACAGAACCTCTCAATGAGAGAGGTGTGGAGGTAGCAATCTGGATGGAGGGGTGTAAGTGAGGAGTCTAGCCAGAGCTTAGTTTTCATGGCACTTTACATAAGACTAAGAAAACATCAACTGTGCATCAACAGGGAAGGGAGGGTCGTAGAGGGGAACATGGATTATTGGTATTCCCTCCAAACCACTCTTTGGTGGCTGCTTGTGAACCTGACAACACCACCCTTGGGGTCTAGTATCTTGGGGGCTCCAATTTCCAGAAGCAGACGGAACCGCTAAAATACTGGCTTGGCAAAGAGTGACAATAAAAGGCAAATCTTTCCTAAAAGGTTATGGACATCAAGCGTACCAAACTCAGGCTGGTTAAATGCCCTGGTTATTTTGCTGTGATCCAATTTTTCCCTGGCAACTTTTTGTAATGCTGGCTCTCCTCCCAAAGATGACAGAGCATCATGTGAGTCTGCACAGAGGACGTTCACTCGGCAAATATTCCAGGCAATGCTTGTCTCCTAGAAAGGCAGGTTGAAAAATTCTGTCGATTTATTTTGGCTGCCTATTGGATGAAGAGGGCTTACCAGAAAAAGATAGGAGGTCGCCTTGGACCATCATAAAAGTCATTAACAGTACAGGCATTTGTCAGTTTACAAACCAGTGTTTTTTAATGTTTATTTATTTTTGAGAGAGAGACAGACAGACAGACAGAGACAGCACGAGTAGGGGAGGGTCAGAGAGAAGGGAAGACACAGAATCCAAAGACAGACTCCACGCTGAGCTGGCTGTCTGCACAGAGCCTGACGTGAGGCTTAAACCCACGGACTGTGAGATCATGACCTGAGCCGAAGTCGGACGTTTAACCGACTGAGCCACCCAGGTGCCCCAAAAGAAATGTTTAAAAGATGTACTTGCCCTTTGACCCCAAGAATAGACTCATGGAGAACAAAGTTTAAATTTATAAAAGGTAAGGTTTAAGATGTCTCCTTATCAGCAACCACTGAAAGTTATTACATTAGTTAGAATTTCCAAAGACAGGTATTTTGTTTTGTTTCGTTTTATTTTGTTTTTAAATAAAACCAAGTATGGACAGACTCTAAAGATGGTCCCATGATTCTTAGTTCTATATTCCTGGTGTGCCAACCCTGTGTCATCTCTTCCTCTTGTGCATGGGTCTGACCTAGAACTTGCTTCTAACCCAACAAAATATAGGAAAAGTGATAGGCTATCACTTCAATTATTATGTTGTATTATGGAAACCTCTGTCTCGCTAGCAGATTGGTCCCCATGGCAAGGGGCTAAGGGCAGCCTTCCAGCTGACTGATGCCAACAAGCCCGAGGCCTCAGTCTTACAAATGCAAGGAAATGAATTCTCCCCAAAACTTGAGTGAGCTTAAAAGCTGGTTCTCGCTCAGTTAAGTCTGCAAATGAGAATGCAGCATGGCAGACACCCTGATGACAGCTTTCTGAGACCCTGAGCAGAGTACCCTGCTGAGTTGTGCCCAGACTCCTGACTCACAGATTCTGTGAGGGAATAAATGTGTTTCATTTTAAGCTGCTAAATTGGTAGTAATTCATTGTACAGAAATAGATAACTAATACATCAAGGGTCTTTCATAACTGTTTCTACTACTTAGAGGTTCCATAATGAAGCAGTGAGAAACAAAGCCAAGCTCTGTAGTCAAATGATGTTATAAATGGCTCTAGTAGCCACAACTCCATCACTGCCAAGTTACCACCAGACTAACAGGAGAGAAACATTTTGCCAGGGATATGCCTTTTCCCACCTTTCAGCACAGTTAGATAAAACCCACGGGGGGCTGGGGGGGGCACCTGGGTGGCTCAGTTGGTTAAGTGTCTGACTCTTGATTTCTGCTCTAGTTATGAACTAATGGTTCTTGAGTTCAAGCCCCACCTCAGGCTCTGAGCTGAGAGCATGGAGCCTGCTTCAGATTCTCTCCCTCTCTCTCTCTCTCTCTCTCTCAAAAATAAATAAATAAACTAAAAAAAAAAAAACCAAACCCATAGTGAATGTTGTGTTCCTTAGCCATTTGAACACTGTGTTGGGGACATGTCTTGTTTGAACAAAAAGAACCCAGTACACTGAGGCTTTCCCTACCCTAGAGGTCACTAGCAGATTTTCCTTAGGCCTCCCATCCACATACATGAAATAATTAGAACAGCCCACATATATGTCATTTGCATCATCATTTGACTGTGAATTGTAATTTTCAAAAATCTTATTATGCCCACCAAGAAAGATACTGATATGCTCTGAAAGACTCACTTATGGTTTATATGTGTGATAATTCTATGTCTCTCAGGAGATTATGATTGCCACATAAGAGATGCTCAATACTTTCTGAATAAATAAGTACAGTTATTCTAAAAGACTGCCAATAACAGGATTTATCTTTCTTCTTTGTTCCTTGCATACTCTCTCATAGGTTTGAAACCCCATAGTAGTTTTGCCACTAACTCAGCCAGCATTTTTCATACACCTGCACACACAGCACTATGCGAGGTGTCTTCAGGGAAATAGAAGGTGGAGAAGACATAGCTTTGCCCTTAAGGACTATACAAATGAACTGGGTGGGAAGATGTGGCACACATCAACTGATCAAAATCTAACAATAAGGCATCCTCCACACCAATATTTGGGCCAAACTAAATATGGGATTTCTTAGGGAGTGCTCAGGGGAGTGATTAGAAAACTTCTGAACAGGCATGGATTCTTAAAACGAGTGTGTCTATGGGAGAGAAGGCTGGGCATTTGGAACAAGGTGGAGAGACAGTGGGGGAAGAAATTCAACTCCCAGAGTTTATGCATCCATTTCTCAGAAGAAAATGTATCTCCAACCCAGAGCTTGCCTGAGGTTTGGAATCACTTTTTCAAAAAACTGGCCTGGCCTTAACTGAAGATGCCAGTACTCACCTCAACTCCAATTAAGTCAGACTCTTTGGGGGCTGGGCTTGGGATTAGCATTTTTCAAAAGGTCCCTGTGAGTCAATGTGCATCCAGGGTTAAGAGCCCCTGCTGGCCTGAAATGCCATTACTGGGTTCAGTTGATGAGAAATGTTCCAGGACAACAAGGGGAGGCAGCAACAAGTAGCCATTAAGGTTCTAAAATAGAATAGTCCAGGTTCAAGTTGAAGCCCTGCAACTTAACCTGCTGGGTAACCTTCAGCAAGTGACTTAACCTCTCTGAGCCATGCTTACACATCTGTGGGCTGTGAATAAGAAATGTAGCTACTGCCTAAGCTTGATGGAGAAGTAAATGAGATAAGGCTTATAAAGCATCTGATCCAATGCATGGTGCATAATCAGAAATCAACATCTTCATTATCATTATTATCTACGCCCAAGAGTCTCAACTTCTCATAAAAATACTGGAAAGTCCAATGTCCATTTCTGAAGGCTTGGTTTCCATCAGCTTAACAAATTATCTTAACTCTGACCGCAGTCTGAACCTGGCACATTGATGAATTCAACCACATTTAAGCAGAATTCCAAAGAAATAAGACAGCAGAGATAAGTCAAGCTGGGAGTAAATGAGCAAGTACCTTTTTTTAAAAATGTTTTTTCTTAATTTATTTTTGAGAGACAGTGGGAGCAGGTGAGAGTCAGAGAAAGGAGACACAGACTCGGAAGCAGGCTCCAGGTTCTGAGCTAGTCTTCAGCACAGAGCCTGATGTAGGGCTCAAACCCACGAACTGTGAGATCATGACCTGAGCCAAAGTCAGACGCTTAACGGACTGAGCCACAGGTGCCCCTCAAATGAGCAAGCATCTTAATGGAAAGTGAAATGATGAGTGATAGAGCCAGCGGGCTCCTCTGATGGGACCAGGAGTTCCCTATGTCGGAAAAACCCTTTCTGTAAAAAAGTTACAGGGCATTTAAATGAAACATAGCAAAGATTTTCCACATTACTTGGATGAACAGTGCCGTCCTTCCCCTCATTAGTGTGGAAACAACTTTAGCATCCACATCGTACCGTGAATCACTCCCTCTACCTCACCCTCGTTCCCATCACTTTACTCCAAAGTTTCCTAACATGTGGCCTGCTTAGTATTTTTCAAACAAGTCATTTGAATGTTTCCTCAACTACTCAAAACTAGCAATGTGCCAAGAATGAAAGCATTCAGATCATTTCTACTTCTCCAAGAGGAAGTTTACTTCTTCAAGTGTACAGAATTCATGGCTTAACTCTATTTTTACGTTTCGATATTACGTTTAAGACACGTCTTGTGATGGCATAGAACACAAATTTGGAAATCTTGGACACAGAGATCTCAAGTCCCATAATGGAAAGCTTTTGGAGCAGCGGTTTCTAGAGACTGAGCAGGCTAGGGGCTGCAGGAGCAGGAAACTGACAAGAAACAGTAATGGCTCAAAGAGACATTTGGTCAACAAATGTCTGGAAAAGTCAAGTAAAATAGAAATACAGAGGTGTCTTTTCAGCAAAGCAATCTTGTGGTCTTCAGTAATTTTAACTTCCATTATTGTACTTTCAAGTTCTATAATATACAGTCAGTTTTCTTTTATAGTTTCTAAAACGTATATTGCTAAATGCTTAGAAAAGGAAGGCTGGAAGAATGCTCTCTGATCCTTTGATGGTGGCCAATGCTAGAGTAACATTAAGGGTGACTTTAAGTCTCTATTAGTCTCTTCAGTGGCCTGTGAAATTTGCATAGTGAGTGTTTATTATTTTTGTACTACTGAAAGATCATTTCTAGATGACATAAAATGTGTGCTTTACAAAAAGACTCTGGCCCTTTTGGAAAGAAGAAGTGAGTTTAGAAAATACCAAAAACCTGCTGCTTAGTCAAGAAAGGGCTGTCACTGAGCATGAATTTTAAGTATTCAGTGGGCTGGGAAAAGGCTTCTGCCCTGGAAAGAGAAGACTCCTGGTCAGAAAAGCACAGCCCTTCTGGCTCCCCCGGGTGGCTGTGAGGGCCTGGACTCGCCTTCCAAAGCCTCCCTGCAGAGGGGACAGGGGACGCCCCACTGCACACCTCTCTGAGGCCAGCTGAGGTGCATTCTCCTCGGCAAAGATTTATGTCTCTGTTTCACAAATTCAATCAGGGCTTTTCATGATTCGAGAGGACTACCCGTTCAACTTTTTTTTTTTTTCCTCTTCCATCATTCAACTCGGAAACATTCCTTTCTGTGGATTTTCATGAACTCCTGCCCAACACCAGGTGCAAATTGAAAAACTCCCACTGGCCAATTTCAGCATAGGGAGGACTACTGTTCTTTCAACAGAGCCCTCTTTCAGGCCAGGGGTTCAGATCTTCGCTCCTGGGCACACAAGTCAGGGGTTTCACTTTGATCCACAAGCATCACTCATGAAAAATCCCTCTCTGTGGCGGCTGCCTCTCCAGACCCCCGGCCGAGAGGTTCAGCTACATCTGCCTGTGTGGACCTGGGCATTCGTTGGGGAGGAAAGTGGGAGGGATTCCTTGCTGATCTGAACCTTTAAATGTACAATTGTCCCTAGCCCCGATATGTAATTTTCCACCACTGTAATGTATGTGTAGTTGACATTATCATTTGGCAAATACTTTCAGCGAGTCACTCTCCTTGACTTGCAGTTCAGACTAATGTGTGGTCCTTCTTACCTGGGGCACTCCACAGATGGATCACAAGGCTAGCTGTGCCGCAAACATCGAAGGAAGGACATGGGTGCTTTCAGAAACGGGCTGGTTCAAACGGGAATTCAATTCTGGTTTCAGGTCAGCTCTGCACAGTACTCGTGGTACCCGCAATCATCCGATTAAAATTCTTTTACAAGCCTTTAATGAGCATCTACTTTGTCATTTCAGTTGCTATAATTAATCCAAATACTTATTATTTAATTGAATTGCCACGGATTTGAAGAAGAGCAAGATTAGTTCTTTCTATTTGCCTCCAGCTTCTATATAAATATTTTATCCTCTGCTAATTGAGGGTGGGGTACACATGGCTATTAATAAATCCTACTATTGGAGTTCCCCTGATCTGAAGTCATTAGATTGGTCACTAGGGGTATGGTGAATAAACATGACATCCAAATTCCTCATTTGAAGTATAGGAGTTGGGGGCTTGGAGTGATGTTTTCTGGTGTTACCAGCAGGCTGTGTCTACCCGTCTTATAGGTCAAAGAAGCAGTTCAGATCACATCTTGGAAGAAAGACACCAAAATATCAGATAATAAATGTTACATAAAGCTTCTGATATGCAAACTAGATGTCATAGTCAGAGTCATGCAGGATACAGATGGCTCACTCATATTAGTAATTCATGAAATGAATGAGACTGTTCACAAAGGCCTAGGCAGGCTTGTGGGGAACAAACCAGGCAGCGCAGTGCTTCATCACCAGTAGGAACTAACAAATGCCGCTACCAGTAGAAGCCTGAATATACAACAAAGAAGCAAGGATACCAGAAGCAGGAGAGGGCAGCTGGAAAGGCAGGGTTACCTGAAAAAGATTGCAGCGTTTGGCAGGAAGACACAAACCATAGCAACCAGGCAGTCCGAAGTCAGGGGATTAATACCTCAACTGCCTCCCTCTCCTCTTACTCCCTCATCTCCTGCTCCTGTCTCCTATTAGCCAAGGCTAACTGGGAGCTAAAGGATAAGGGGGAATGGGATGCATGTGGGTCAGCCTCCTGGGGCACCAAGAAGAATGGAGAAGGGTGGAGAGTGCATGGGGTGACAGGGGCAAACAAGAGTATTAAGAAAAACCACATATTTTTAAGTGTAGTGAGTACCCAATGAAGACCACAATAAATACATTCTTTCCTGGAAGCTAGAAGCTAAAGTGTAATTAGGGAGTTGATGCTTGACCCGGTTCCAGTACAGATAGAAGCCAATCTAGATGCAAAGGAAGCCATTGTCAGCTAGGAAGGGTTGTGGAGAAAAAAATTTCAGAAAACAGCTGTGTGGCCAGAGTCGGGTATAAACAGCTGGGGCAAGATGAGAGCCCAGAGAGGTGAGGGGACCAGGCTATGGAACGCTTTGTTGTGTGCAAGCACTGGAACTTTTTTTATGGACTTTCAGCAGTGAAGTGTTATCATCTGACCTATAGTTTAAAAAGGTTGTCAGCTAGATAGAAATGGAATTAATGACACTGTTGAGCTTCAAGCCCTTTTCTGGAAACAAGTAGAACAGAGAGATTAGATAATCAAAATACATTAAAGAATGTCTTCTGACCATGAGAGCCCCAGAGAACATGGTTCAGGTGACAGCTGAGAAGGCGTCAGTACAATCATCCCCCTTTGTAACCCAAACAATCATTATGCTTAATTGTTTTTCCAGAAGATAACTTTCCTCTAAGATCAAAGTATTTTTTTCTAGATTCTACGAGCATTTTCTATATCTAGAACAACACTGGATATCCTGCACAGAGGATCCTTCTGTGTCATCGGAAGCTTGTAAAGAAACTTCCTTGGCACCAGAATCCTCTGGCTGACATTTTTTGCTGCATTCCTGCATCACTGTAGATGGCTGCCACATAACCTCCTGTTGAAATAAGTATACATCATAATCGTCTGAATTAGGTGCTAATTTTGATTAAGTAGATCGCAACCCCCTTGAATGCATCATGCCAAATCCTGCTGTGTCTTCTTCACTACCACCCTCAGTGCCAAATATGCTCTGAACATAAGCAGGTGTTTATTTGTTTTTTCAAGAGCATACAATCACTCTCTATGCAGGAACCAACTCATGCTTTGAAAGGAGGGGTTTCTTACAACTCATTAGAGTGTCTCTCTCTAAAATAGTCTATGCCTTTAAGCATCATATTTTGAGCTCAAGACACAAACCATTTATTTAATTAGAAAAACTATTTTGAACACCTGTAATATACTAGCCCAATAGTCCATGAAATACAATAATTTTGAACATAAAAATAAGGAAATTTGTGGGGTGCCTGTGTGGCTCAGTCAGTTGAGCGTCCAAGTCTTAGTTTTGTCTCAGGTCATGATCTCATGTTTTGTGAGTTTGAGCCCTGTATCAGGCTCTGCACTGACTATGTGGATCCTGTCTGGGATTCTTTCTCCCTTTCTCTCTTTCTCTCTGCCCCTACCCCACTCTCGTGCTCTTCCTCTTTCAAAACAAATAAACTTAAAAAAAAAGGAAATTTGTTTCAACTTGTGAGTGACTAAAAAATGACCTACTGTGTTATCCTTTCCCAAATGATATTTAAAACTTTTCAGACCTTCAAAGCCTATTCAAAGATTAAATATTGTAAAAGTTTTTTAATGTGTATTTTGAGAGAGAGAAAGAGAGAGCACATGCAAGTATGAGCAGGGGAAGGGGCAGAGAGAGAGAGAGGGAGAGAAAACCCCAAGCAGGCTCCACACTATCAGCACAGAGCAGGAAGGGGGCTCAAGCTCAGGCAGGGCTCGATCTCACAGAACTGTGAAATCATGACCTAAGCCAAGATAGTCAGGACACTTAACCGACCGAGCTACCCAGGCACTATGAATATTGTAGAAATTTTGATCACTGTGGTAGGGCTAGTGCAGAAGGTATTTTTGGTTAGGGAAGCATCTTAGCATTTGTCATATGATACCTCTCACAACATGTAGGGCTGCCAGAACTCTGAATTTAGGAGCACAAACTCCCACTCTCTTAAAACCTTGCTGAACTGTCACCTTTTCAGTGGAGGCTGTTCAGATGACTCCCTGCACAGTCCCCGGGAATCACTCCAAAATGCATATTCCTGCAGCTAGTATAGCTTAAACTGGGGTTCTCAGTCACGCTCTTCAGGATAAGCTGTGTGGTCTCATTTAGCCTGCATCCCATCAGTACCTTCACTGGCCCAAATAGTGATGTTTCATGTACATCTTTCATTTCCATTAGACTGTGAACTTCTTACAAATGGGAGCCGTATATGAATATCCATGTCCCTTAAAGCTGGCACAGCTCCTGGAAAATACTAGATTCTTATCTAATGTGATTCTTAATGTTTTATTTATTTTTGATACAGAGAGAGACAGAGCATGAGAAGGGGAGGGGCAGAGAGAGGGAGACACAGAATCAGAAGCAGGCTCCAGGCTCTCAGCTGTCAGCACAGAGCCTGACACGTGGCTCAAACCCACGAACGGGAGATCATGACCTGAGCCGAAGTCCGATGCTCAACTGACTGAGCCACCCAGGCGCCCCCTCTAATGTGATTCTTTTCTCACAACTGTATGAGGCTCCTATGTATTACCATATTCAGATGTCTTATCTTGAACCCAACAAACATATTCTAGAAACCAATTGCCACAAAGTGCCACATAGGTATCATCTCCAAAGAATTCTGTTGGTCAAGCAGTCATAGCATCTTGTCTAGATTCAAGCTGAAGACACATAGATGCCACTTGGCAATGCAGGAATGTTGAAGAATTTGTAGCCATCTTTAGTCTACCACAATAGCACTTGCCAGGTCTGTTCAAAGAAGACTGGCTACAATTCTTTAATCATGTGTTCTGGCTTAGGAAATAGAATTCAAAAAATATGGGGAGGTAGGTAAAACAAAACAGAAAAATTCAAATCTAGCACCTATGGCCTTCTATAGCTTACCGCCTGAACAACTTGGTCACAGGACATCTGAACCACCTTTGAATTCCATTGTGGTCTCTAATAGTTGCCTTTCACAGAGGGAAACAGAACATATCAACAGTAATGAATGGAATAACTGGTACTATATCAGGCATATAGCAGCATCTGAGATTCTGATGCTGAATCATAAAAGTGATATAACATCCTAGAGATGGGCCTAGGGTACTGAGCCCAGAAATCCTCCCCCAGGGATTCCATGAACTTGTCTTGTGAGGGTTTAGAACTTTGAATGACTCTTGACTGGAAACTTCTCCTCTCTTTCTTTCACCTATTGGCAGCCCTAATCCATCTATGTGCCTAAATCAGACATCTTGTGATCCATTTCCCACAACTGAGAAATTCAAACCCACTCCCCTTGTTCTATGCCTGGACAAAGTGCATGACCTGGCAAATAGACATGGGCTCAACCAAGTTGGTGGGCTATTAGGTAGTCAAAGCAAAGGACTTCACTTAGTCAACACAGAAACTAAAATAAGTCATCCTTGTGAAGCTTGGTTAAAATGGCATTTAAGCTAAAAGCCCTTTTGTTGAGCTTGAAAATTCTTGACCAAGGGGTGGGAGTCATAAAGTGCTTTATGAGTCATGAGAAGGTCAAAGATCACCTTTCAACTTTTAAAACGAGCCCTGGCTACTTACCGTCGCTTGCTTGCCTTCCCTCCTGCCCCCTCCTCTCCACCAGCTTCATCATCTCTGTCCACTTCACAGTCTATCTGTAATGAATTTGGATTCAGTTCAAGGAATACACAGGAGGACTTCAGCTCCCAAAGCAGGCTGCTCTGTAGGAGGGAGAGAGAAAAGAAAACACCCTGGGGCGGCTCTGTATTTCCAAAAGATTAAAAATAATTAAACAATAAGATATTCAACTTGGATTATTTTGGGACAGTGATTAATGGCTCTTCTCTTTCTAATGATACCCTCCCCTAAGCTAATCCTTCCCAACCTCATTTCAAAGAAAATGTTGGTTAACACTTGATTTGTTTCATTCGACTTACCCTTAAGTAAATCAGGGTTTATTATGGCCCTGACATTCATACCCATCAGCTGCCTCCCTTTTTCCTGTCTTGGAATAATTCAGGGGGAAAGAAAGGAGACATTTTCAAAGGCAGCAGTGCTTAACTGAGTAATTACCTAACTACCCAAGTCAGTAAAGCATGGGTCAACCAATATGCTACCACTGAAAGTAGAGGTCAGAACCTAGGTGGCCTTAGCCAGTGTGCCCAGCACTGTGCCCACCGCAAAACAGCCGCTCAGTAAATGTTAGTTGCATAAATACATTATAGAAATAAATATTTTCCTTTTGTGAAGTGGGAGAGTGAGTTCTTTTCACAGGAACACAGGCTGAGGTAAAGCAGAGGTCATGTTATGTGGCTGCTCACATTGAATTTCTCAGATTTAATAATGGGCTCATGCATCCATTCAACAAACATATGCTGAGCACCCACTATGTGCCAGACTCTGAATTCCATGTTGTAATGTATTAAAATTGATTTTGCTCTAGCAGAAGTGGAAAAAAATTGTAAATAATTGCCCCACCAGACAGGAGGAATCATTTCTTTTGCACTTAGTGCACAGAACATGGAGACACTGAAGAAATACCAGTTGAATATAGAAAAACAATTGCCACAGATTATTTTAAGCATGACATCTCCAAAGCTTGTGTCCTTGAATCTTAATGTTGCAATTTCTTGGCAGCCCAGTGTACTTTAAGAAATGGTAGATACTGTTAGGTCATTTAATTTAAACTGTAGGAATAGAACAAAAGCATAGATTTTAGCACTTGTGTCTCTCCTTACCTTCATGTGGTCAGGCAGAGAGCCTTTTGCACTAGGAAAGTCAGACAGTCCATTTGCAAGATGGTAATTTAACCAAACTATCCAGGGATTGAGGAGATCATTTAGAAATGTGGCAAGCCCATTTCGATAAGTTCATGATAAATGTAATTTGAAATAAAACCTTGACCTTTGACTTAATGATGAGATTAACATTAAATTTAGCCACTTTTACTGCATATTTTCAATGGCCTCCTTAAAAGGCTTTGTCAGCTTCCAGACTGGACTTCCTAAACTAAGGAAACCATTTTTATTCTATAGCTTTAATAGATGACCCGCAAACATAAGGGTTCATTCTTAATCAACTCCACGTCATCGTATCTTCCTTTATTCACCCAAGCCAGAAGTTTTCCATCTGGACAACAGTGACTCCCCTTTCTAACATGAAGGAATGGAGAAAGCCCTGACAGTGATGGGTTCAAGGAGACTGAATGGTCACACTGTATGTAAGCTGGAAAAAAAACCCCTTCTATCCTGCTCCACTACTGGCAAAAAGCAACTAAATACAGCCTCTATGTAAGTTGGACCTCAGCCCCTGAGCATCCTGTCCTGAAATGTAACTCCCCCATTCTGACTGAAGTCCCTGTCCCTGCATAAGCATGGAGCTGACTCCACCACCCAGGGAACTGCTCTAAGGAGCCATAGAAAGATTTACTCCATCAGCTATGGCAAAGACTCCCATGGTACCATCCTCTTAACACCCACAGAAGCACTGGGCTGAGGATCTTTTGAGAATATTATCAATACTTCCTTTTATTAACACCACTAATCTGATTTCTTAAAGGATGAAACTTTCATAAAAAACAGTCTTGGTATATATACCCAAGTGCCTACTTTATTGGCTGCCACCTAGCGCACCTAATTTTTGGAATTCAGTAGGTGGATCAATAAGGAAAAGCTGGTGGCTCCTGTAACAAACCACCATAAATTGCAGTAGTTCAGCACAATAACCATTTATTTCCTGCTCATGTCACAGTGCATGAGGGTTGGATGGTTCTCCTAGAAAGCTCACCTCCACAGAATGTGTCAAAGATCTAGCTTTCTCATAGCTTGTGCCACCATTATCCACAGGATATGGACTCCTTATACACAAGGAAGGAAAAGTAAGAGCATAGAAAACTGTCTAAATAAGTTTATGTCCAGGATTGGAAGGAGTATATATCTCCTCTTGCCCCATTCCATTGACCAATATACAGTGCTATCTCCAACTTCAAGCTAGAGCAGGAAATTTAGACTTCCAGTGTGTCTAGCAAGAGGAAAGGGATTAGTAAGCACCAACTCCATGTGTGCAGTGAGGTTTATGCTTTATGCCACTAATATATAGAATGAGAAGGGTAGAATCATCCTAATGGTTTCAAGCACTCAAGAAAAGACCATTCTACATAATGCTCTCTCTGTTGTACCAGCAGAAGAGGGAGGAACTTAGTGTTGGGAGCATGTGCTCAGGAGTCACACTGCTTCTGTTCATAGCATCGCTCCATCACTTATTGGACATGTAATGGTGGGTAAATTGCTCAATTTCTGGGTGCATGAGATTTATCTGCAAAATGGAGTTCATAGTATTTACCTCAAAGGGTTACTGCAAGGATTAAATGAGATGAAATATTTGAAGGCTTGTCCATTTTGGAAGCTGAACAAAAGGGTAGTGACAGAGCTTTAGAAGAACCCAACTGTGAGATGGTATGAGATGAGAGGGGCTAGTGGATGCACATGGCAGGAGGAAGGGGCAGTTAGGAAAGTCTCCTCACCTTGGACCAGGAATTCCCTGTATCTCCATCGATACAAGCCAGCCAGATGTCAGATCAGCTAGTCAGGCTCTTAAAGATGAAGCTGTTTTCTGTAGGAGCAAGTAGAAGTGCATCCTTAAATGGATACAGAAATGTCTCATGGATAGCAAGACAAGAAGAAAACTGAATCTCAAACTCTTGAAAATAAGGACTAGAGCCTATGAAGGAGCCAGAGTCCCTTTTCAACTTGTCCTATCTTTGTTTCTCTCCTCGCATTTGCTTCATTGTTTGCCCACATAGCAACTGACTTTGACTTTCTTTGCTTTGTCATGGTAGAAAATAGCCACTACCAATGTTTACATCTCTTCTACAAAGGGAGATAATCAAACTAAACTGGAATGATATACCAAATTCAAAATTCCTAGAAAAGAATTTCATTGGTCCTGCATAGTCAGGTGCCAGTCTTGGTCCATTCAATTCTGGGTTTAATGGCAGGTAAGTTCACGCTTATGGGAACATAGCTTCTATAGTAATCCTGTGTATTAGGATGAGGAAGTGATGGCTCCTAAAAGAAGGCAAAGCTCTAGGAGGACTACTTTCCTCAAGTTTATGATCACATACTGCCTTCCAACATTTGTGTGTGTGTGTTTATGTTGTCATTTTCATTGTTGATTACCTTAGTTTTTCATGGGCTTATATCCTTCCTCCCAAATTAGGTTATACTATGGTATGATGTGTGCTCCCAAAATTTAGATGTTGAAACCTCACTCCCAAAGCGATGGTGTAAGGAGGTACGGTCTTTGGAAAGTGGGAAGATCAAGGCCAAAGTTCTTACCAATAGAATTAGTGCCCGTACAGAGCTATCTCTAAGGTACTTTTTGGCCCCTTCTGCAATGTGAGGACACAATGACAAGTCAGCAATCTGAAACCCAGAAGAGGCATCCTGCTGGCATCCTAATCTAAGACTTTCAGCCTCCAGAACTATGAGACCTAAATTCCTATTGTTTATAAGCCACCCAGTCTATGGTATTTTTGTTACAGCAGCCTGAACAGACTAAGACATGTTATAAGTAACCTAAGTAAGGACTATGTGTACAATCTTTTTTCTATTCCACAGTGCTAATGCAGTGATCTATAACAGGCATTAAAAAATATGTAATAAATGAAAGAATAAATGATTAGTCTCAGAGGGAGGAGGGACAAATCTTGCCAATTTAGTGGCTTTAAAAGGTCAATGTCATGTCCTTGGAATACTGATGTACTTGAAGAAAGCAGTTGAGTAATATAAAGATGGGTTAAAAGACAAGCTCATGCATCCTAGCTCTTTTTTTTTTTTTAACTCTCCTTGCAATTGACTGATTAGAGTCTTTAAAAATTAGCCTGCCACTGACTACTAATTACTTTTGTGTTAGTTCTTGGATGGTGTGCAGCTTCACTGATGCTTTGACCCTTACCTTTGCTTGCCATCACTCATTCCTAAAACTGAATCTTCACATAAAACATAAAATGTATTTTTTGTCCTAACATCACTATTTTGGATGCACAAAGCAATTACACTTAATGCTTATTTAGTGCATTTGTTACTAGAGCACTCAATTCTTAACTCTTTAATTCTCATTGTTGCCCATTCATTCATTTGCTATCTGTAGAGTGTCTCCCATGCACAAAGTCCTAGGTATATAACAGTGAGTAAGAACCAGGGCGTCCCTCAAGGAGCTATGATGAGGGGGAGAAGCCATCTGCAGGCAGTTACTGAGGAAACTATGAGTTAGTCGACCTTTTTCAAATGTATGGTTCTGCAGACAACAGTCGTGAATAAAGAAACTTAAAAAAAAAATCTTCTGTTCCATAGCATCTAAGTAAAAAGAATCACATGAAAGGCTACAAGTAGGTCGAAGTAAAAATGTGTACCTAATTTAATGGATATAATTTTATGCATGCTCTATTTATAGCAACCACACTCTGTATTTTATTCCATCTGTTTTCAAGGAAGTCTGACCACTGTGAGAGTGAAGACCCACTTGTTTCTCTTTCTTTCCTTCTTTCCTCCCTCCCTTTCTTTCTTCCTTCCTTTCTTCCTTCCTTCCTCTTTTCCTTCCTTCCTTCCTTGTCTTTTCTTCTATTAATTCTCATTGATCTGGAGTTCAATTTCCAAAAAACTTAGTAGTGAGAAAAGGCTCTCTGCAGGCCTTGGGAGTATGGCAATGAGAGATCACTGTAGTCTTGAGTGGTCAGCAAAAAACAGATATACATTTAATTTTACTTCCCTCTCTCACTACAGTTAACCATATGAACCCCTCCCAAGGGGTTCATGTATTCCCAAAGCTTCATCCAGTGAGAATTAACAGTCAATTGCTCATTCCCTCTATCCCCTAAATAACTGACAAGACATCTCTTTGGAAACTTAATGGTACAGCCAGATTCATGTGAAAGAGGTAATTGTCAACCTTTTCCCAAATCTATCCAAATATTCCATTCCTCCATCACTACCTCCAAATGTAACTGTGGAAGACACAACCAACCAACCAACCAACCAGCCAGCCAACCAACAAGCGAACATTCTAAATGGAAAAGGAACAAAGATTCCTGACATTAGCTAGACAGAGAGAGATGCAAGCTTCTGGTTGGAGCTCCAGACCCCTTGCACATGTAAGTACAAGGTTTGGTTTTGTGGTAACTTTTGGATCTCAGGAGGCTTCAGAATTAGCAGTCCTTGCATGAGAATGTGGTTCCATTATTTATTCAGAATAAATAGCCACATAAAAGCCCACAGGAGCTGTCAAAGTCAGCGTTCAACTGAGCCTGCGGGCAGAACTGTTCTTTCTTGTGTCTTCTTCAGGGTCCCTTTCTAAAGAAAGCATCACCACATATTTAAAACATGATGGGCTTGGTCTGACTTCATTTTGGGTGGTGCAAAACTTTGTTTTTTTCCAACTTAGGAAAACAAGTACTGGAATTGTAGTTAACCTTGGGAGACTTGCTACCTACTTTCCTCCCACACTCATAGATTATTCTATTCTGACTTAGTTTCCTCTTCCAAAGAAATGTGGATTTGTTGTTCCACCATCACTCTATTCAGCCTCTGCCAGTTAAATTTCAACTCTTTCAGAGATGACTTTTCTTTTCCTAGTTTCTAGGGCAATATATATATCACACTACTAAGGTTGCCCATGATCAACCTCAGTACTGTGATTACAGCTGGGCCTTGTCTGACCTAGACTTAGGTGCCAAATGCATGGAGAACAGAGTTTGACAATAGCCAAGGGCCTTCATGATATCTTTGTGCACTTTTAAACATTAGTAATTTAAGTTGTAGGCCTATTAGAAATAATGCACAAGTGGCTTTTAGAAAGCCATCTATTAAGTTTAAACTGACTACGTTAGATAAGCATACGTGATACACTTTTCCTCCAGAATCCATGACAAATAAAAAGCTGTCCATAGATGATAAGGGGACTGGTAGCCTGTGGCTCCAGGGCAGAAGTTCTTATCGGTTGGGAGAAAAGAATTCAATTTGTATTTAAATGTCATTTATAACTTGTTTCTTTCACAGTTGCGGCCTGTTGTTAAACAGTTAAAAGCTGCTCCAGGATTTTATGATATCTGAATTCTTAGAGCCAAAACAGGATCACCTTTTTTTTCAGAATTATGTTTAAATAATCATCTTTTTGTAAAAAATTAAGTGCAAAAAATGACATACAAAGTATTTAAAAGAACCCCAGTATGGAAGAGTCAAATCATTTAATGGCTGAGGCCCATGAGCCTGAGGTGTCAGAGAAGTCTCTGTCTTCTCTGAGATTCTATTCCTGGCCCCTGTGCGCTCCTAGACCCATTCCATATTCCACCTGGATCAGTATGCAGACTGAGTGTTGCCTTCTCAGTTTCAAGTCAAAGGCCTACCGGGGCCTCCTCTGGCACAGAATAAAGATTTCCTTACAGGAATGATGTACCCCGACTCCAGGAGGCATGTGCTGTCCATTCTGCCTATAATTCTGCCAGGGTGATGAATGGAGATAAGCCACAGCCTAGCTCACCATGTAAGCCCCTGAGCTCCCTCTGCATCAGGTCCTTACACACTCAGAATGACTCTGCCATGAAACAGGCCTGAGTTCCCATTCCAACTTCGCACTTAAGCCAGCTGTATGATCTTTGTTGTGAGGTGCTGTTCCCTTCTCTATAAAAGGAGAATAGTAATAACTAATCCACAGCGTTACTGTGAGATTTGATGAGATGATACATGCCAGGTACTGCCTACAGTGCCTGCAACAATCATTTGCAGTTACTATAATAATAGATATGCATGAGGCAAAGTATCCGGCTGTTTTGAGGGAGAAATCATTAAAGCCATAGATTCTTTCATTTTGACATACAACGCCCATTTATATTGATGTTGTGAATAGTAGAGTATCTATCAGGTCTAAAATTCACTTCTTGCAGTCATTCTTAAACTTGGAATCAAATTCCGATATCTATGCAGAGTTGGAATATGGCAGCTTCTTGGTTCAAAGCAAAAGTCCTCAATAATTAAGGCAGTTTAACAATCCAGTAGTTCTCTCCTATGAGAGCTCTTCTCAATTCTTTCTCTGAAATGGTTCTTGAATCTGTCCTTTCTCCTTCTGCACTGCTTTCATAGAGTTCTAACAGCCCCATCCTGATCTCCATGACTCTAAATGTCTACCTATCTCCAGGCAACAGAGATAGAAAATACCAAATAAACCTAACACCATAGCTATTTAAAAATGTGCATTCTAAAAATTGACACTACTGTGATTTTTTTGGTCAATGTATTTACTGTACTTGATATTTCAAGTAACCGTAAAGGAGGAAATTTGATTTTTGTGCTTATCAAAAAGTGGGAGCATGAGTTAAGAGAGGTCTAGATGTTGTGCCTTAGCAAGGCATACAGAGCTTTGCACAATCTACTCCGACATGACTTTTCAGGCTCACCTCTTGTCACTTCCCTGTGATGTCTACCATCAGTCTTGCTGAATTACAAATTATGTGGCCTGGTTTCCTAAACATGCTGCTCTTTCAACCTTTGAGTCTTTGCAACCTTGGCTGCATGTGTCTCTGGAATAATCTAAATGTTCTCTTTCTGCTTACAAAGCCTGTATTCAAAGGTCATCTCACAAGAGGAAGACATTCATAGTCCAGAGAATCTGGATTTGAATCCTGCCTCTGCTGCGTCCGTGTTCCATGACCATGAGCAATGAGTAACCTTCAGTTTTCTCCTCTGTAGGCAACCCAAATAGCTCCACTACCCTAGGGATACAAATCTAGGCACTTACACATCCCTGACTCTCACTGGCTTGACCACCCTATCACTCCCCCAGCCAGTTTAAAGGCAATTCATTTCTGGTTTCTTTTTTTTTTTTTTTTAAATAGATCCTCTTTCCCCAAGTATTTCTGGGAACTGCTAAGGAAGATTGGTGAACAGAGACTCTAAATCCAGACCAAGTACACAATGCAGTGTACTTGGTAGCTGGAATTTTGTCCTTATAATTCATGTCACAGTCAGCTCACTCACCTAAAAGTGATTCTCTTGCCAGTGGAGCAGATCGGTTACCAGTCAGGAGAAACCTCTACCACCATCCCTGCCACCAACTTGATCTTCCTTGCCCAAGCCTGTGAGCACCACAGAGCACCACCACTACTGTTCTTAACATTTCTTTTTTGAACAAGAGACAAATTTCCTCTTTTACATGTTTTGGTCAGTCAAGGATTTCCCAAAATGATGCAACAATACTAACTGGGTTCCAAAGTTTGATAGCTCTTCTTCCCCAGATAGTGACAGATAGTAAATAATGGGCCCATCTGTATCCAGACATCTCCAAACCTTTAAACCCTGAGCAAACCATCAGATGGGGTCAACTCAGTGGGCCAACTCCTTCCCTTTTGGACTTTTCTCCCAAAGGTTCTCCCACTATTCCCACCTAAGAGTTCAAATCCTTCTTAAACCTCAGACTGCCTTATGCAAATCAGCACACTCAAATGAATACTGGGAGTGTTTAAGGGATGGTATCTTATCTCCTTTCAAAGAAGCTTCAGTTACCATCCAGGGGAAGTCCATGTGATTGTAAAATTAGGGTAAGAAGATTTACCTAAAAGGACCCCAAAGGATGATAAATTAAATTACATTAAATGAGTTATTTTTCAAGTGCCTGGTGCAGTTCCAGGTCTATAGTTCATTCTTAGGCAGATATAAGCAACCAGTGCTCCAAACACCACAGTAAAAAAGCAGTTTCTCTGGGATCCCACAAAGATTAGCAAGATTTCTGTTTAGTTCTGATTATACCATGTGGAGGTTGCACTGCTCCCTGTTACACTGGGACTATTCCTTCTCATCTTTATATCCTTACTGCTCTACCCCACTCTTGGTTTAGCACAGCACCTGGTCTATCATAGCCCCAAGGAAACCTCAAATGAGTAAGTTTAGAGGAAAATAGACCTGAAACAAGTAGATTGCAATTTTCCTTGGAAAGCAAATTTCAGCACATCTTTTGAAGCCTGTGTACTCTTTCCAAACTCTAAGTGAAGGTATTTATTAATTTTTTGAGTCTCTAGTACCAAACCCCAGTGTCCTGTACATGGTTGACATTCAATGGACATTTGTTGATGATAATGATAATTGAGTTAATGTTATGTTAACCATTCAACCCATGACAAAATCCTAGGCATTATCATTAACCAAATTCCTGAATACCTATCCCTCAAGTAAACAAACAAACAAAATGTCTGCAGTGCCTCATTGCTCATAGGGATGAGTGGCTGTTCAGAGTGCCTGGACTCTGAAGTCTACCCTGCCCTGGACTTCCAACTACATGAAACAATACACTTCTTCACTGTTTAAAGCTATTTGAGTCAAGGTTTCTTTTCCTCATATCTGAAAGCTTTCTAATTGGTAGAAGTCCCAAGGGAAAACTAAAGAATCTGAACACATCTTTTCTGTTCTTTTCCCAAACCTTCAAAGAATGGAATAGTAGTTTCCACTTGTTATTCTTCTAGTCTCTTAGGGAGACTCTCAGCATTTCCTCTCCCATCCTGAACTAGTATTTCTTCCTCTTTGTGGCTTCCAGTATTTGTAGCATGTTTAATACTTCTGTTTAAAGGATGTGAATCCATAAGAAAGTTGTTCGATGCCATGTGATATAGGAAAGGGAAGCAGAGAGAAGCAAAGATTATGGATGAAAATTACAAGCACTGTATTAAATGCTTTAAATGTCTCACATGCAGGGGTGGTCATGATATATATACCTACAGTGCAAATCCAATTTTCAATTTTCAAACTCAATGACCCCAGGACTCCCTCCATAAAGCTATGCTGTCCTATACAGCAGCCAATAAGAATTAGACACTTTTCTTAGCCAATATCTATATTTAAATTTTTCATTAAAATTAAATTCAATGAAAATTTTAGGTTTTCAGTCACACTAGCCACATTTTCAAGAGCTACATGTGGCTACAATATTTGAAAGAATAGATGTAGTCTTTGTAACTGCAGCAAGTTCTATTGCACAGACCCATTACAAATGTATCTCTTTATTCAAAATAAAATGGTAACCAGAGAACCAATCACAGGCTTAGGAAGTATGAAAGATGGATGACACAATGGCAAAGATACAGTTTTTGATAAGTCCCTGCTTTGCTTGCTTACCTAACCTCTATGAACCTTAGCTTCTACAAGGTCAACGTGCAGATAATATTTACCTTGCATGAGTATTATGAGGACTAAAGTTGATATATATGAACACCTAGGTAGTCTTATTACACTGTAGATGGTCAATTACAGTATTATCCCTGGTTTCTTTCCTTGGGGATGAATCATATAAAACTTTGTTTGGTCCGTACAACCTTCTCTATTCTTGATTCTAAGTGTGGTTCACTGATCTGTGGCAGCAGCAGCATCTGAAAGCTTGTTAGAAGGTTGGAAAGCATTCATCTATACAACATAGGCAAAAATTCAAAACAAGTATATTAGGTGACCACACAATAAAGATTTGGATAACCTATGAAACTCTAACCATAACTTTGAAGCCCCAGTTTGAAGAGACTATGTGGCTGAGGCCAGCAATGGTGGGAAGTTGGGTCAAGAAGGAACAGTCAGGACAGAAAGAAAGCCCTTGCACCAGCCAAGCAAGATAATGTTACAAGAAGCAGAATCTCCCGGCTCCCTAAGTGGGTCATCTGGTAGTATCCCTGAATTCTCTAAGGAGGTATGCTATTGCTGCATAACAAATTATTCCCCAAAAGTTAATTATTTAAAACAATAATTATTTATTATCTCTCCCATTTCATATAGGTCAGAAATTCAGACAGGTCACTGCATCTAAGGCCTCAGCTGGAAGGCTTGCAGGCTGGGAGCTAGGGGCTAGAATCATTTAAAGGCTCCTTCAATTATAGCCTACCAGTAATGCTGGCCATTAGTGGGGGCGCCTAGTTAGCACTGTGACCTGGAACACCCACAAAATGGCCTCTCCATGTAGGCTTTCTTCCTCTGACCGGTGGCTGGGCTTCAAGGACAAGCAGAGAGGGAGAGAGAAGATGGAAGAGAGGGAGACAGGGAGAGAGGGAGACAGAACACCAAATAGAAACCCTATTACATATTTTATCTTAGCTTTGGAAGTCATCCATCACTGCGGCCACATTCTGTCGGGCACAGTAGTTACAAAGGTCTGCCGAGGATAGGAGGGAGGAAACATACACAAACATAAGTCAAGGTCATACCTTAACATAACAACATAGGTATGTCAAGGTCACGTTGTAAGAACATATGGTGAGAAGAGAAATTTTTGTGATGGCCATCTTCAAAAAACCCAATCTTCCACATGAATATTCTTTCTGGTTCAAGTTATTCTAGATCGCAAATCACCACGCCCACTACCATCATCATAAACAAGTTCTTATTTAGTGTCTTCCATGTGGAGGGCACCATATTCTGATTCATATTTATTTTATAGAAAAAGTTATAGGATATTCATCTCCCGTTGGTGTATCTTGTTCTTGGGAAGTCTTTCATTTTTTTTCCAGGAAAAATAGCTTCAAAGCTAGTTTCACTTTTCATTCTGTCTTGTTCTTTTGCATTATTTCATTATAGTCAAACTCTTTGAATGTGACATCAAAGGACTTGGAAACTAAAGTGAGAATAAGTGGGATAGGTAGAGATAATGGCTCATTCATTGGCACTAGGTTCCCCAAAATTTTTTTGTTGCTCTATAGCTTAAGATTTATTGCTAATGGCAAATAAAATAATTATAGCAAAATATATCCATGGGTTAAAATTTAGATTTCCTTTTTTTTAAGCTATCTAAATACCTTGTATTTTCAGACTAAAACTTTTCTCTGCGCGCTTTCATCTTCATAATAAAACTTTCTTGGCAAGACTGATCTCAATCTGTTTGGTGGTTCTTATATTAGAGTAGGATGAAAAAAGAGGGAAGAAGAGATATAGTTTTCTAAATATGACAGAATAAAAAATACTAGTGTTTGTTTCTCATTAAAAAAATCAGAGGCAAAAACTACAATTGGATCTGGCCTATAGCCATTCATCCTAAATAATGGAGGAAGAGAAACATAAGGCAACTGAATATAGACCTGGCACATACTTTCAGGTTTCTAATTTTACATAATCTTCTGTGTTCCCTTTCATTAGAAAGTCACATTCTAACTTCCTAAAGTTAGCTGGTCTGCCCCTGTGATGGTCTTTTCTCCCCACCCACCTAACTGTTATCAATATCCAGGGTTCCCATTATTTCCTTCTAGAAATTTCATACACACACACACACACACACACACTCACCACATACATACACATTCACTCACATACACAAACATTCACACTCACACTCATGCACATGCATGTGGTCACTCATAAAATTATGCACACATGCACACAAGTTTAGTACAACCCGCCTCCTGACTTTGACCACCTGTGCAACTACTTGGTCACCTCTTCCTTGAACATTCCAGCTCTATCCCTAAGCAGGATGAAAATGGTTCACCTTTTGAGATGATCTGGTAATGGCAATATTCACATTTAAGACTCAGTTCCAAAGCTCACACTGGGTCCTCAAATTTTCCAGTACCAACAACACAGGACTCTATCCTATTCTCTACTGTCCTATCCTATCCTATCCTATCCTATTTTCTGCTAATCAAGATGATCAGAATGCAATTAAAAGCCAGTGGAATTTGCATATTGTTAAACTTGAATCTGTTCTAATGAATTACAATTTCTCAAAATTCTACATAAGTGTTATGGATTCAATCGTGTCTCCCAAAAAGATGTTAAAGTCCTAACTCTCAGTACCCGTGAATGTGACCACATTTGAAAACAAGGTTTTTGCAGATGTAACCAGGTTCACATGAGATCTTTAAGTTGGCACCTAATCCAACATGATTATGGTTTCCCTTAAGAAGAAAAGATCAGAGATATCAAAGATACACAGGAGTGATACAGCAGCAAAGCAAGGATTACCAGCTACACCAGAAAAGAGGCAGCTGCAAAAAATGACTTTTCAGGGTCAGAGAGAGTATGTATGGTCTTGCTGCTACCTTGATTTCAGACTTCTAGACTCCAGCACTGTGACAAAATAAATGTCTATTGTTCTAAGCCACCCAATTTATGGTACTTTGTTAGAGAAAAAATACAGCAATTATTAAAATACTTATGATTTCTAATAGGCCTCATGACTAAGGAGACAAAAGAGCATGTTGTTAGCAAAGACAAGCAGAGGAGAGAACATGAAAGCCAGGTTGGCTAAGAGCTGGGTTGTCTTAGTTGGCTTGAGCTGCTGTAGCAGAATCCCATTGATTGGGTGGCTTATAAACAACACACACTTAGTTCTCTTAGTTCTGGAGGCTGGCAAGTTCAAGATCAAAGCATCAGTAGACTCAGGGTTTAGTCATGACCCACTTCCTAATTCTTAGATGGCCCTACAACCTCACAAGGCAGGGCAGAGAAGGGAGCTTTCTGAAGTCTTTTTTTTAATAAATAATGAGGACTCCACCCTCATGACCTAGGCACCTCTCAAAGGCCTCCTTCCAAATATATACTGATTTAACATGAATCTTGGGAAATACAAATATTCAGTCTGGAGCACTGGTCCTTGGTCAATCTACACTCCCTTAATTCAACATCAAGTAACTACTTTAGGGACCACATTTGTTCCAGCTCTTCCAGGAAATCTGATTCCGCCTTGATCAACTACTGCTCATTAAAAGATCACTTCTTATCCCTGTGCACATTTGCATTTATATTTATGGAAATCTTAGGTATAGCTGGGTTTGTTCTGCATATTTCTGAGTGAGCATCAGTCCATGCAATGTGCCCTGGCTGTAGTCCATCTCCTGCATTCGATGACAACATAGCAATTGCAGCAGTTGATGGTGTACCTTGAATATGCTAGGGCTACCCCTTTAGGTGAATTGGTTAGAAAACATCAAAACCAGGGAGAAAAGATGATGTTTCGGGAGGCTGGGAGTAAATAAATGGTCAGAGGGCAGAAGGGAAGCTTCCAGAAAACAAAGGATAATGTGTATTCACAGAGGAGGAAACAAAAGTTCTTAATTATTCTATCAACTGTACCTATAGTCCAGGTAGTTAACATCTCTGCTGATATCTGATCCTAACAAAATCTTTGGGTATGGGTGTCGTGCCCATCAAAGCATAATGAAATTGAAGTTCTGAGAGCTTAAGTAATCTGCTCCAAGTGACACAGCTACTAAGTGGAAGAGCTAGGATACCAATCCAGTTGTGTCTGATTCCTAACCCTCATTTGTAGTGAGAACTCGAATATTAGATTATCCCTTGAAAGAGCTATTCAGATTAATCAGAATCAAGGAAGGAAGCTAGATTTCTTATTACCAACTTTAAACTGTAAGTAGCCACATCTTTTACATTGCATAATGGGAGTTGGACATTGATGCTAAGAAGGTTAGACCAACAGGAACTGGTTAAAATAATGACTGAGAGTTGGGGTGTAGGAAATTACCATGGCACTTTGCTTTCTCCATAGTAACACAGCCCCCAATTTTTAATTAGATTCATGGACACATTTCTTGGTTTCCTTTACAGCTTGATGTAACCATGTCTCAAATTGCTGACCAGTGGGAAATAGAGTGAATTGTCATGCCATTTCAGTAAACTTTCTTAAAGAAAGCTTAAGGACAGAGGTCCCTTTCTTCTCCACCCTTTATTCCTTTCTTGGCACTTAGATAAGGTGGTTGAATTCCAACCACCATGTTGGACCCTGAGGACAAAAATCTCACTCTAGAGACACCAGAGCAATGAGTGGAAGAAACCAAGTCCTGAGGACTTTGTGAAACAGAGTTACCAGTCAGTCCTCAACTGCCTACCTCTTACATGTTCACAAGAGAGAAATAAATGTCTATCTTAGTTGAGCTGTAATATGAGTCTTTGTTACTGGAAGCCAATACTTACCCTAATTGATGTAAATTCATCATAAAGAAACACTCCACTAAGAGCAAAGGATAGAGCAGGGATTGACCTGTGCCAGTAGGTTCCCATATCATAGAGGCTTCTGTCCTTTTAACAAAAACAAACAAACAAACAAACAAACAAACAAACAAAAAAGGATGCTTCCTTCTTTATATTTCCTAGATACCTTCATAGACTCCCCTTTCCCCCACAAAAAGCCTAAAGCCCTCAGGTCAGCTATTAGGTACTCAATTCCCACCTATTGCCAATAAAGTCAATAAAATGTTTCTACATTTTTAAATTTTTCTCCATTTCTTCATTTTTCCCAGTCAATGCTACTTTCACTGGTGTGTGTTCTATAATCTGGTTTGTCAAAAACAATGAGAGGTGACATCGCTGGCTTGTTCCTGGTCTTAGTGGGAGCACCATGTTATATACTTTCCATGCACATCTCAGAAAATCCTTGCAAAGACTCTGTGAGGTAAGAACTATTTTCATTCTTATTTTTTCATCTAAGGATACTAAAACCCAGTGAGGTCAGGCCCAAGGTTACATGTCTTATAAGTGGTGAGAGGTGAGATTTGAGCTCTCATATTCTGCCTCCAATATCTGGCTTCTTAGCTACTATTTCAGGCACTAATACATCCTGTGAAAAAGTGTCAAGATCAAGAACTATGTGGACTTTTCAGCAAGTATACAGATCCACAGAAGTATGAAAATGAGCACATACTGCAAAAGCCACTCAACTTACTTTAACATTTAGAATCTATCTCAATTACACCTTAACAGATAAAGCTCAGGGGAATCAGTCTGCTGAATTCACCATATTTCTCTCTTATAATTAATTTAGTCATACACATGCTCCTAGATGTGACACTGTTAGCAGTCACACAACAGAAATTAATATGATGCTATCCTAGACTTCTGAGGTCCCTGTTCTAAAATGTAATGATGTGGGAGCCTGTGTGGATCACTTGGATGAACATCAACATGGGCTCAGATCATGATCTCACAATTTCTGAGTTCGAGCCCTGCATCGTGCTTGCTGCTGTTAGCACAGAGCCTGCTTCAGATCCTCTGTTCTCCTCTCTTTCTGTCCTTTGCCCGCTCGCACTCTCACTCTCAAAACTAAACTTTAAAAACATTAAAAATTTTTTTAATAAATAAAATGGTCATTTTGAAATTACAAATGCAGATAGCAACATCCTCTGAAATCATTTAGCAACAAGAGCAGACCTAATGAGACCATGTACATGGTCACTGCAGCTGACATCCTCTGGTTGTGTTGTAATAGCTCACCTGGTCTAGTTGGTGGGAGAAGACACAAATTGCTCCTCACACAAGTGACCAGAAACAATTTTTAAGGGAGATTAGATCTGAGGAAGGGCTTCTCTTTAAGCAAGAAAAGTAGCACTTCTCCTTTCTGTATAAACTGCACTAAATGAGATACATTTCAGTTTTGGCTCAGATGTCAAGAGCCGGAAGATAAATTTTGCTGAATTCTGAAAGTGCACTCAGTTCACTGAGTAGCTTATTGGGGTGTGGGGGAGGTAGATGGGTTACATTCTCTTATCCGTACCCCTGTGTCCCAAATAGAGTGACTGGTGTGAATAACAGGATCCTGAATGAGGGTCTGAGCTGTGCACTTCCTACACACTCAGCTGTTCCTCTGGGTGTGAGTGGAAAGAGAAGGGGAGATGCAGTTCATTTGCATAGGGACCGCAGGTGTCCTACAGGAGTGATAGAAGCCGTGAGGCTGAGAGAGGCCTCCACTGTTAGAATTAAGTCTGCTCTAGCAATCCCAGTCCTGGACTCAGATTCACCCTCAGGGAGAGGCTGTGGGTACTGTATTAATTTCCTGCAACTACGGTAACAAGTTACCACACACCAGGGGTTTAAAACACATATTCTCTTTCAGCTCCGCAGGCTACAAATCCAAAGTCACTATCGCTGGGCGGGAGTCAAGGTGTTGGCAGCACCATGAGGGAGGCTCTCAGAGAAAATCTGCTCTTTGCCTCTTGTAGCTTCTGGGGACCACAGCACTCCTGGGCCTGTGACCATGCGACTCCATTCTTCAAGGTCGGCACCCTCATACCTCTCTGCTCTGGCTTCTCACAGCCTTCTTCTCTGCATCACTCTTATTAGGATAGTGTGATTACATTGGGATCCCACTCTGATAACCCAGGACAATCTCCCCATCTCAAGAGCCTTGAGCTAAGTCACAGCTGCAAAGATCTTGCCATGTAAGTTAACATTCACACGTTCTGGGGATTAAGACCTAATATCTTTGGGGACTACTCTTCAGCCTACAACAGGAACAGAAGTCTGACCGTGGAGTCTGTGGGGAATACTGTCTTGGCCAGGTCCCCAGAAATTACTCTGTCTTTCTAATGAAGGACTGCAGCTAAACAATGCTCTAATTACAGCGCTGTATGTCAATCTGCTACTTAAATGCAATTTGTTAAGGTTGTTAATATAGCTAAGGAAATATGGATTTGCTCATCATTCAGCTACTTTCCATCGAGTAGTCAACCCTCAAATTATTTGGTTTTTGCCTGGAGCATTATTTCTATTTAATTAATGCTGTAAAAAAGGAACGTAAGTGTATTTATGTGGAATCAAGTTATAAAATGTTAAATTTAGTATACGTTTTCTGAGGTGTGCCTCATTCGTGACTTCCGTTCCTATTATCTTGTGTTTGCACAGCTGGTAACTGTAAATTCAACATAAAAACACCATTTGAAAAACCAGCAGACATTTCACTGACCTTGGTGGTGAATTTGTCACTGCTCAATTCTATATTGATCTATAGTCTGTTGACTTTGCAGGAAGGTGATGGCTATGGTGTTACTCACATAGGGGGGTCCATGTTGGCTCAGCTTCACAGTACAAGACATGTGAACCATGTCCAGAACTTCTTCTCTGTGATCTAACCACAGAGATGAATACTGACCCATCCCATTTGTTTATAAAAAGGTATAATACTGGCATTGGGAAAGGAGCAGGGGTGAGGGGAGGGGAGCTAATGCTCAGAGAGTTCAAAGTTCAGTTACAGCCTTAGTTAACCTCAAACTCAGACCTCTCAGGGATGTGGAGGCCAAAGATGTTATTCATGGAAAGCAGCAGAAAACACCCTTTTTCTAGCCACCATCTTCCTATCAAAGAAGGCTCTACTGCCCTTCACTCTAGTCCTTTATCAGCAGTTGGTTCCTTTCACATTCTTTTCTAATAGCCTGGAAGGGGGATTTTGGTTCTAAGAGGGGCCCTGAGTACAGTTAGCAAAGCCTTGCAATGAAAACGCCTGCCCAAGTCCCTCCTCTTCAGTTTCTAAAAGGCTCAGAATGGCTTGGACGGAAAATGGATCTTGTGGATATTCAGCAGCTTCCTTCAAGGGTGACAACCCCCTCTCCCCAGCAGCCCCTACCTACCCCCAAAAAAGCACCTACTCTTCTTCAGAAGGATCTGAGAGGCTGCCAGTCAATGGCTGACAGAAATGGAAAATTGATTTCAGATTTATCTCCGCTGGGAATCAAGTATATTCCTTAGAAATAATGAATTATGAGGTCATTGAGGGTTTGTTCTTTTTCCTGCTTGCAGAGACATTTTAATTGAAGAAAAAGTGACGATGAACAGGACATTCTAATTCCAGTGATGTGCTTTTCCCCATTTTAATGTCAGCTGAACCACAAAAATGTTCATTTTTCTCTCTTCATTACTCCTCAGGGTTCAGGAAGAACAGTGTTGCCAAAAGGGGAAAAAACTGGGTAACTCCTGCTCCCCCGACCCAGCTTCCAAAACACGAAGTAAGGTGCAGCTCTGGCTGCAGCTAGCCTGTGTTTTCACTCTTGGGGCAGCCATTCTACTCACTAGAACTCCTGAGTACTAGTAACAGTACTAGGGTACTCCTAAGAAACATTCTCCACACTTCTTAGATAACAGTGAGACACAAGGAATAAGGTCACTCAGAACGCACAACACTGAACATGGTAGGCAGGTTTGATATGTAAAAATCAGTAGTTCCCTTAGCAAGCCTTTCAACAAACACACAACCACTCCCCACCCCACTCAGGTCCACAGGGACCATCTACTGAGTGTCAGGTATGATGTTGATCCTGCTCAAACCCTGTGAACAGACACTGTCTCATCTAACCCTTGTAAGAGCCCTCAGTCATCCCACAATTAGTAAACTGTAGAGTTGGGATTAGAATCCAGGTAACACGGTCTGCATTCTTAAACCCTGAGCTGTTATCCAGCACTTCCCAAACATCAGCCCAAATTGCAATCCCCTGAAGAGGTTGTCAAACCAGAATGCTGAGCTTCACCCCAGAACGTCTGATTCAGTAGGTTGGGGGTTCACACTTTGAGAACCACTACTCTAGCATCTCATTCTGATGGTCAACAGTTAAATTCTAAAAGTTCTCTTTACAGAAGAACCTCAAATACAGAAAGCCATTCTAGGACTTCTGTTCCTTTCTCTACTTCCTAAGAAAAAACCTTAGAACGGCAGCTGGTATACCCAAAGCCAGGCAGAGAAGTAGGAAAAAGAATGAAGTTAGAGATGCAAATATCTCCTCTAACAACTTCTCAGTTCAAATAAAACTGTCTAGAGTGCTCAGGACACCCATCCTTAAGATCATAGCTATGCCCTTTGAAGTGACTGCCTCTTTCACATGGGCAGGAGTTGATTCTGTGGGAATGACTCTCCCTTCTCTGCCATCCCAGCTCTTGTATGAGTCCTCATAATTTAAAGTACTCTGTGTTTTCTATTTCTCCAGCTACCCTGGCCTTACCATTTTGAAGCCACAGTGAACTTGGCTGCTGATGCACCACAACACCACAACAGCTTCAAGTACCACTGAGTTGTAGCTTTTCTGTTTCTGTGAGGGTGTGACTCACTGTCTCATATTCTCTCTGTCTCTTTCTTGCATTATTATTGCTCACTGCTTTCTCGGGTATTAGCTAACTATTGGTTGATTCAATAATGACATATCATAAACATATCATAACACAGTATCATAAAATGAAATACCTAACATAGACACAGCCCAATATTTTGACTACACTGGGCAAGGATCTCACATGACTCTCTTTCCACACTTTACTTTCCCCAACAACATCGAGGCCCTGGGCCTGAAAGAGCCACCTTTTCCTCTCTTGGGAAACTGAAGACTTTCAGAATGGAGCACAATTATACAATTCCCTCCAGGGATGGAGGGAAATTCCGTAACACTCCTGAACCCCTATAAAACAGAGGTCAACAGATCTCCATAACCTCATGGAGTTTCTGTGAAGGAGGTGTGCTCCTCAAAAAAGAAGCTTGACAGGACAAACATCTACGGACTAAGGTTCCATGCTTTAATACCGAAATGTTACAAGACAATAATGGGAGGTAAGGCTTTAAGTTTCACCGGTTCATACACAAAGACTTATTGGAAGTTATTTCCTTACTAGAAATATAAAAAATGGATGGCATTCACCTGAAATGGTAAGGGGAAGCAACATTTATGGGCAGAGATTCTAGCTATGCTATTTGATTTAGCCATCATAATGGCTCTGAAAGCTTGGCCTTATTATTCCCATTTCATAGTCAGAAAAGCTGAGGCTAAGAAGTTATGATTTGCCTAAGATCAAATTGAGCCAAGGCTGAACCCAAACTTGCCTTTCTTGTATATTCTATTGATTTCTTGAAAAAGGATATAGTAAATAAGAATGGCAAAGTGAAGGACAAAGATAAGCAACCTCTCAAGGAAAATAAGAAGGAACATTCAATGGAAAAATATCAAAGCTGTTTACATGGATCACAGAACCAGGACATTTCCAATTTTGACGCCATTTCCAATGTGTTTTTTCTTTGACATACCACCAAGCAATTAACTCAGTTCTCTGTGGACACTAACGATATGTCCCACAAAGTTAATTCTGACACGACCCAACTGGAGTCAGCAGCAGATGCCATAGGGTAAGGACCCAGTCCTGCAAGACCACACTTCAGATGCCAAAAGCAAGTCAAGGTTATTACCTCTGCTTCTGATTGGCTACAAATGAGGAGGTCCCACAACTGTCTCCTTGGGTCCAATTAATTTGCAAGAGCTGCTCACACAACCCAGGAAATCAGTTCCTATACTGGATTGCCAGTCCATTCCAAAGGAAATCACAGGATACAAATCAATAGCCAGATGAAGATAAAGAGAGCAAAGTCCCAAAAGTCAGGAGCTTCTTTCTGCGTGAAGTTTGGGGCCTGGCACATGAATGCATTCTGGTCCATCAACCCAGAAGCTCTATGAAATCCTCTTCATTTGGGGTTTTGTGGAGGTTTTCATTACCAGGCATGATTGGTTACCTCACTGGCCATTGGTAACTGAACTCAGCCTCAAGCCTCTTCTGACACAAGGTCAGAGGGTGGGGCTGACCAAACCAACCCTCTGATCTGGTCGGTTCCCCCTAACAACCAGCAGCTTACACTTTGGTTACCTGGAACTCTCCTCATTAACAGAATGAAAGACACCTTGATCAAGTGATAGCTTCTCTTACAAAATTCCAAGGGATTTTGGAGTTCTGTGCCAAGAATGGGGAGGAAAACCACACATGCACTTCTTCCTATAAATCATAATATCACAACATTTAAAAACCATTAGGTACAAGCAAGAATTTAAAAATAGAGATTTCAGAAGTATCAAGAGATACTACCAGAAAGTTTCAGGAAAAACTGGAGTGCAATCTTTGCTAACAAGTAGTAAAAGAGAATGGGCAAACAAATGCTTACCCGTGAATATATGAATATACATAATAAAGACATAGAGAAACAGGACTACCATTATGAAGAACGGAAATATGGACAAGGCCAACTAAAATAAAGTATTTCTTTTTTTCTTTAATGTTTATTTATTTTTGAGAGACAGAGAGAGAGCATGAGTTGGAGAAGAGAAGAGAGAGAGGGAGACAAAGAATCCAAAGCAGGTTCCAGGCTCTGAGCTGTCAGCACAGAGCCCAACGCGGGGCTCCAACTCAGGAACTGTGAGACTATGACCTGAGCTGAAGTCAGATGCTTACCAACTGAGCCACCAGGTGCCCCATAAAGTATTTTTTTAGTCTTGTTAAAACGGAAGTGGAAAAGGAAATAGAAATAAGCATGTTATATAAATGGTAAATCCTAGAAATGTGCAAAAAAATTTAAAAAAAATAAATTGCCTGAAGCAGAGAAAGGAGGGGGAGGAGAAGGAAGAGAAAAAAAAAGAGATGGGGAGGAAAGGGGGAGTGAAAGGGAGGGGAGAAGGGAGAAACGAGACATAAGAAAGAGATAGGATTTTTTAAATGTTTCCAAGGGACAGGCGTGTAATTATCCTGATGTTTACAGAGACATTGATTTTCTGTTAATGAGGGGAAATACCAATATGAAATGCCTTTAATAATTTCCAAATAAAACTACACAGACAGGCTAAAGTGATAATATCAGCAAGGTGTTCTTCAGAGGAAGGAGCTCTATGAATTGAAAGGCTAAGCTGAACTTATTCTTCAAGGTGCCTCAAAGAACCCTGATGAATTCAACTGCCTTCCCTTCTTTGCTTTTCTCTAGCCCATTACTGAGTACAAGCCAGCAAGATGCTGTCACAATGCCCAGCCTGTAAAGGGTTGGTCAGAAAGACACACCTGCTACTCTTTCTTTTATAGTTAGGAGCAAACAGTGCAAGTGAGGATTTATATCATGTCTGAAAATGCCCCAAACGCAATCACTACCTATAGGATAACTGCTGTGGACAGCCCAGGCTCAGATAGAGATCCCACATGGAACCTATCAGATGCAGCTGTTTTTATGGACTATAGGATAGTAATTGAGGTTAATTGCCACTGAAAGACACACCGTATGATCTTTTTATGTCTGTTTAGCGAGATGGTTCCAGCATCCAGATCTTTTCCCAGGGGCACTGCAGTGATTTGCTCTCACACTTTATGTGTTCCTTACATTTATGGGTTATGCACAAGCTAATGGGGCTAATTGTTATTGCTCCAGTGGAGGCCCCTTTAACATTTTGCCCTACCTCCTGCCTAAATGTCAAACCCATTGTCTTCTTGTGCTTTAGTTTTTCCACATTTTGCGGTCTTCACCTTTGAATTGCAGTTTGAAAGAAAAAAAAGTGAGCCTGAGTGGAGGTTGGCAGCCTTGACTGTTGCTCTCTGCTCAAGAGAGATTTTGTTTTTCGAGTCACAGAAAAAAATGATTTAAGGAAAAGAATCCTCAGCACTCAGGGCTCTGCCTTCTAGCTTCAAAGCCTTTTACAAGCTGCAATTCATTAAATGCAATAATCATTTGAGGCCAGTGGACCGACCTCTGCAGGGAGAGAGGCCAAGCCCTCCCACCCCACCCTCTTTCTCTTTGTGTTCCCAGCCACAGAGAGCAGAAGGGGGTGGAATAATGGTGCTCCTACCAGGCAGGCAGCCCGTGGCCCTCAGCCCAGGCCTGCTTTTTTTCTCTTCCTTGCCAGGGCTCCACGCTCCACTTAGCCATTGGGTACAGGCTCTTCTCTCCTCAGGGCTGCATTTGTCTGCTTTTCACAAAATAGTCTGCCCACATTTTTATTTCCTTTAGACAAATGAAGAATTTCCTAGCCACAGAGCCCAACCAAGCCTAACATTTGCCCCACGGGACAGATTCCTCCCGCTTGGCCACTCAAGGGCAGAGAACCAAGAAGTATCACACCCCACTGTCATCAAGAAAGAGCCAATGTGCCCCCACAACCTGCAGGGTCCATTGTGTCCACGTGTGCCCTTTCCATCCCAGCCAGATCTGGTTAGCCCTTGGCAGTCTCCCATCCACTGCTGCCAGGGGCTGCCTCTACAGGGAGGGTCTGAGCATGGCTGACTGTGGTTCTTTGGTATGGGGGTCACTGAAATGAGAAGTATGTGGTCTACGAAGGTCCCTGGGTCATTGCACAGTTTGGAAGACCTATTTCTTTTGCCTTCTGTTCTTCTACATGTACCCTAACTGGACCATTTCTTGGACAGAGGGGAAAAATAATAAAGCACCCACAAGGCCCAATGATGACATATTACATTTCATAAGAAAATACCAAATTACTTTTTATAGTTCTTTATTTTCAGTTGCCTTTGCTCTCCTCAATTCTGCCTACTAGTTTAAGGGGGGAAAAAAAGAATACTGCCCCCTTAAAACATTACATTAATGATTCCAGTGTAAGAAGGCAGATTTGGTCTACTTTTTTTTTTTTTTTTCCTTTCTGGGTTTGCTCCCATTTTATTTTTTTATTTTTATTTTATTTTTATTTTTTTGAAATTTTATTTTATTTTTTTTTACTTTATAAAGTTTCATATTTTTTAACATATGCAATTATTTTCCATCATTTACAATACAGTAGGTACAATGACACTCCAAACAGAAAAGCAAAGTAAAAAATCAAAACACCAACTTCTGTTTCATGGAATTAGACTTATACAGAAATTAGAAGGTTAAGTAACAACTAGTTAATCACCTAATTTCACAGCTATCTGAAGTGGCAATCGTTATATAGCAGCTTATCTATGATACATTCAAGATAAATGATACAATTTATTACTTGTTCATAAGCTACAACACAGCCTGCTTAATACCTTTCCTTAAATTCCACCTCTATACTACAAT
>NC_043705.1:48535507-48572667 GCF_006229205.1 Suricata suricatta
ATTGCACACAAAGAACTCACATCTTTTCAAGCTTCAATAGTAAATATTCTGCTACTATATATTAAACACTGCATGGTTTGCCCAAGCTAAGATGAAACCACATCATGAACCAATAAGCATTTTGCATTTCCTTTCATTATCTACTCAAAGTCATGCCTACTGCACCTCTAAACATTTCATTAAATCCAATGATACAGCAAACACTCCCAAAATAAACTTAGATTGTATTGCAGTTTCACTTAATAGTATATAAAATGCTGTGTTGTGACAGGTATCAACTATCCATTAGATACTGAATCAATTTTTCTTAAGCATTACTAACTGCTTGCTTTTCTTGAAGCTAGATCCACTTTTAACAGCTGATCGTTTCCTAATGGTACTGAACATATGCATGCATTTCATACACACAACCTTAAAAGCAGAAACTTGTGCCAGGATCTTCACAGTCAATGGTCATGTGGAAGAAAGATGAATAAACATACCCAAAGCCAGTCCTGACTGCTTCCTACCCTTCTTCACCCTCTCTACCTCTCACTCCACCACTCCCAGCAACTCCATGGAAGCTTTTCTATTCTGCTCCAGCCCAAATGGATCTCTCTTTTCTTTGAATCATGAAAATGTTCCAAGTTATAATTTGAACTTGAAAGGGCCTTAAACTCCAACTCTTTCCATTCAAAACACAGGAAATTGCATCTCTGTAAAGCGTAAGTGACTTTTCCTAGGTCACAGCTAGTTTGTAGCAGGGAAGACAAGAATTCGAGTCTCCTGACAATGACCTGCCTCACCACTTCCCCCTCAAAGATTGCCAGAGACAGGGATGCCTGGAGATCACCAAGGCCATCATGCATAGCACATTTAATCTCCCTAATGTGCCATCATGCGTGACACATCTAATCTCTCCAACGCTTTCAGCAGAACTCATTTCATTCCACTCTGAATCAGACTCTTGCCTCCAACTGAATTCATTCTTATAGCACTCAATACTGCCTTGCTCTGAACATCTCCAGCAAGTTCTGTCATGAGCCCTTGCTGTTCGCTTTTCCTCCTTTCTCCCCAGTTCTGCACTTCCGTGCTCAGGTTACTAGCTGGGCCCCCTCTGGACACAGAACACTCAAGTGTGTTTGCTAACACATTCAGAGTTAAAACTATCACTTTAGAGTGATGTTAATTGGCGCCAATATGACCATGAAGACAAATTATGCGATAGGACTTAGTTATAAGGAGGAAGTAGAGATGTCTCAAAATAGACTTGCATTGATCTTTTTCTTTTTAGGGGTGCCTGAGTGGCTCAGTCAGTTAAGCATCCAATTCTTGATGTTGGCTCAAGTCATGATCTCACAGTCCCTGGGATCAAGCCCTACGTTGGGTGGGCTCTGTGCAGACAGCGGGGAACTTTGGGATTCTTTCTTTCCCTTTTTGCCCCACCGCCTTGTGCTCCCTGGCTCTCTCTAAAAATAAATAAACTTAACCAGAACTTTTAAACAATTTCAAACTTATAGAAAAGTTTCAACAATGCAAAGAACTTTTTCCTTGAACTTTTTGAGACTAAGTGGTTGACATAATGCATCATAACCCCCAAATACTCTAGTGTGTGATTCCAACTAGAGAAGACATTTCCCTATATAACCACAAGACAAACACAAAAATCCAGACATTCACATGTACACACTACTAGTGTCTAATTTGCAGACCTCACTCAAGTTTTACCAGTTGTCCCATTAAAGTTCTTTATGACAAAAGCATCTAATCCAGGATCACACTCAGATTTAGTTGTCATGACTTTTCATGCAAATTGATTTGGAGCAATTCTGCAGCCTTTCCTTGCTTTTTGTGACTTGAACCCTTTCAAACATGTTACAGGCTAATTATATATAAAAATTCCTCAATTTGGGTTTATCTGCCATTTCTTCATGATTAGATTAGATTATGTGTTTTGAGCAGAACTATCAGAGAACTGATATTCTCATTATTATTACATCAAGGCCATATCTTATCAGGTGGAACATCAGTTGATTCAATTCATAATTACATCTTACTAACAGAATACGACAACATTAGAAGATATAAAGAGTAAAGTGTATTAAAAATTCACTGAAGACATTAAAAAGAAAGCCAAAATACCAAAATAAAGAGGAAGATGACTCATTAAAGAAGAAGCAAAAACTAGTAAAGTGAAATTGAAAGAAAAGAAAAAAACCTGATAAATAAATAGAAGAGCTGGATAAATCTATGATCACTCAAGTAGAGTGCTATTGCTTTAGAAACTGTATAGAAAGATCAGTGAAATTATATAAAGTGCTCAGAAACAGAGTTCACATGTAAGTATTTCCTATATCAACATTTCATATCAACAAAGGCTGGCTCTATTACTCAATAAATGGAGTTGGGAAAATAATTTGGGAAATGGAATTAGATTTCCTACCTTATCCTATGGAGAATTAAATCACAAATAGATTAAGGAGTTACTTGTGACATTTAAAAATTATTTCTAAATACTAGGGGGGGAAGATAAGTAGTATATCCTACAGGGGAAATAATCTACCTAAGTAGCATCCAGTATACAAAATAGCACCAAGACACTGTAAAGGTACAAGATTAATACATTTGATTATATGACATTTAAATAATTATAAACTAAAATTAAAGGAAAATGACAAATTAGCAAAGTATTTGCAATATATAAAATAAGTAGAAGATATACCAATATATAAATAGCTCTAATAGATCAATTAAAAATAGGAAAACCCCACTTATTGGTGATATGTTTCTATATATTTTATCAACAAATAAATGAAAAAATACCAAATCACACTAATAGGCAAAAAGGTTCAAATTAAAGTCATGAAATAGAACTTTATGCTTTTCAATTAGACAAAGATGAACAAAGATACAGTCTATCCAATGTTAGACTGAAAAAGATACATTTTATATACTATTGATACAGATATAATTTAGAATAATCTTGCTGGTAAGAAATAATGTAGTGAGTATAAAAAATTTAATGTGCATATGTCACTACTAGAAATGTATTTTAAAGATATAATTGAGAAAGTGAGCAAAGATTTATGTTAAAACAGAGACAACCTAAATGTCCAACAATAGGGGTTTGATTGAGTAAATTATGATACATGAAAAAATGGAGTAATATTCAGCTAATAAAATCATTTTGCAAAAAAAATGCATAACACTGAGTGAAAAAAGCAGGGTAAGATAGAATACAATTCCTCCTTTAGTTAAGAATATGTATATACGTAATACATAATTTCTTTATGCATGAGAAAAAAACATGAATTTATACTAAAGTGTCAACACATGAACAATTATCCTTATTTGAATGATTTTTGTTTTTCTGTTGGTGAATTTTGTACTTTCCATGTTTGTTATAGTGAATATGGCTATTTTTATGAACACGAAAAGAAAATATACTATTTAAAAAAATATATTTGAGCCCTTTAATGACAGTTACTGAATGTTTTTTTCCCAAAGACTGCTGGTAATGAGCTTGGCTCACAGCAAAGCTAGGTCTACCCAGGTTTCCTTCTCCTCCTCCCATCCCTGCCCATCTACCCCTCCTCATGCCCTGCATCCCCAGCGTGCTCCTCTGTACACTTTGCACACAAACAGCTCCTTCTTAGAGCCCTTTCCTGGGTTCCTAGTAAGAAAGGGCTATGAAGCCGCATCAGGCCTTGGGGCTTTGACAGCAGCTCGGATCTTCTTCTCTAGACCCCTGGCAGCTTACTATTCAGCAGACTCTCATCCCTGCATGCCTCTCCTGAGTCCCAGCCAGCCCCAACACAATGGGAACTTTACGGCTTCTATGGAAAGAAAGCCAAGCCAAGAGCCCAGCATGGTCAGAACAAAGTGTCCGAGCTACAGAGCAGAGTGCAGCCTGTGGCGATTGCTGTCAGTATCTGTATGTCCAGGGCTCACAACAGAGCCCCGTGGAAGAGCAGTGACTAACCAGAGCATCTGAGGCCAGTCTGGGATGATTTGCTCACAACCAGACAAGAGTCTTACTGCAGTAATTGAGGTTAATTATGCAGAACAAAGCTAAGAAGACATTGTCACTATCCTGCTTTGCACATGGCCTGGATGAGCCTGGCTTCTCTGGATTTCTATAAGAAAAAGAGGGAGAGGACATGAACAGTAGGTAGAGTGGGTTCCAAGCTGCAAAGCAATGTGATTTTGGAGGCGTCTATTAGTCTCTCAGTCTCTCCCCAGCTAGCTTCTGTCAACTAAAATGATGTCTAGATGCCTTACCACCATCACTTCCTAACAGTCTTTCTGGGTGGATTTGCTGCCTTCTCCCTAGAAGGTGCTTTAGAAACAGAAAGGTCAGAATGGCTAAAATGAACAAATCAAGAGACTATAGATGTTGGCGAGGATGTGGAGAAACGGGCACCCTCTTACACTGTTGGTGGCAATGTAAACTGGTACAGCCCCTCTGGAAAACAGTATGAAGGTTCTTCAAAAAACTATCAGTAGAACTCCCCTATGACCCAGCAATAGCACTGCTGGGGATCTACCCAAGGGATACAGAAGTGCTGATGCATAGGGGCACATGTACCTCAATGTTCACAGAGGCACTTTCTACAATAGCCAAATCATGGAAAGAGCCTAAATGTCCATCACCTGATGAGTGGATCAAGAAGATGTGGTATATATACACAATGGAGTACTAATGGCAATGAGGAAGAATGAAATATGGCCATTTGTAGCAGAGTGGATGGACCTCGAGGGTGTCATGCTAAGCGAAATAAGTCAGGCAGAGAAGGACAGATACTATATGTTTTCACTCATAGGTCTAACAGGAGAAACTTAACAGAGGACCATGGGGAGGGGAAGGGGGGAAAGTGGTTAGGGAGAGGGAGGGAGGCAAATCATGAGAGACTCTTGAATACTGAAAACAAACTGAGGGCTGAAGGGGGGGAAGGGAAGAGGGGGTGATGGTCATGGAGTAGGGCACTGGGTGTTATATGGAAACCAACTTGACAATAAACTACAAAAAAAAAAAGAAAAGAAAAGAAACAGAATGTTGGCCAGGTGTGTTCTGAAGGTGTTTTCTAAGTGAACAGATCTAGGAGGATACCCTGTGTGATGAGGGACCACTGCAGGGCTCTGGGACTAAACAGGGAAGAAGGAAAAACAAAAAAAGAGAATTTCTAAAGCAGGGTGAAAGGGTTCTGAGAAATAGTTTTTCTGACTTTTTGTCCTGGCCCAGCCCTGGGTTTGGAGTTTCTGCCTGTTCTCAGTGCTTGCCTTAGTGGGTGGTACACAGGGAAATAGGGGTTCTTTTTTGATTTGCTGGACTTAGGGCAGGGTTATCCAGCTAAGCTTCATTGAATTCTTACTCTGCCTTGAAGGTAAGAGTCATTATAAATTTGATTATTTGGAAGGAAATCTAATATAAAATCCATAGGGGCTTAATATTCTGATGGTTCAATTCATTTTCACATGTTTAGATCCAAAGCTTTTGCTCCAGTGACAGGCACTCAACTTTTCTGTCTCCTTTATTACTTGTCAAAACTTACCTGTCGAATATACTTGCTCTCTGGAAGCCCCCTTCTTCAGGGAGTGGAGGATGGAGAGTGACTGGCATAACAGAAAAGCCAACATTGAACATCACTAGGTGCCAGTAATGTACCGGCCCACGTTCATTGTAATATGTTCCTGATCGCAGAAGTCATATTATTTTCACTTCACCTAGTGGGTTGAGGAAGGGACTGGGACCATAGTGTTGGGTGATGGGAACTCATTTCACCTATAGATACAGAAAGCTCCCAAACTAATTGTCATTCATGCCTACCCTCAAAGTCTCAAGGATCCTAGGCTGCTCCAGATGAGGCATATGGAGACCCGTAGCTACATCTCCTCCACATGATCCCAGAAAAAGCCCTTATATTCTGTATCGTCAGCATCTGTCACTTTCAGTGAACTTCTCCCATTGGTCTATGAAAAATTTAGGAAACAGTGTTCCCTTTGAGGAAGCAATTTCAGTAACTCATGATTCAGTAAAGAAGACTTCTCAGAAAACATCTCCTATCAATGGACTTCAAGAATGTACAAATGTCTTCCTTGTCCCTTGCATGTCGCTCTAAGTTGTAAGCATAATAATGATAAACCACACTTGCTATATTGTTGCCACTTAAACAGTATTTGTGATGATATATCCAGATCAGAGAAGCTGGTTCTGTCTGTGCCTAGAATAGTAGCAGATTCCGGACATATGAGAAATTGAGAAAGGGATGGAAACTGTTAAGAAAAAGGAAAACTAGAAGCTAGAGTCTCCCTACACTACTCTTCAATATCAACATGGCTTTGTTTTTGCCTGTTTTCTCTTTTTCTTAGGAAAATGGGAAGGTGTCTCTCTTTTCATAAGTCATAGTTTTTTTTTAGTGATATCTCCATTAAAAAATAAACAGAGGTTTCCACAAAATTATTCCACATTTAAATTCTTCAAAGACTTTGGGCAAGCCGGAGAGAGAAGTACTTTCCCTAAATAGCCACCTGGTTCAGCTCTCCCACGCCGCCCCCCCCCCCCCCCCCCCCCCCCCCCCCCCCCCCCCCCCCCCCCCCCCCCCGCACTCCTGTCTTGAGAGCTTCCTAATTTAATTTAAGTCTTGTATTTGCTTTGGGCTTACACTTGACACAGTAGGTCTTCTCTGCATGAGAATCATTTCAGTTCCACAGATAGCTCTGGTTCTGGGTTCTCCTCTCATGCAAATCATTTTTTAGATCACCTCATTTCTCCCATTTCTGTCTGTGGGAGAAGTTGTTTAAAAAAAAGTTCAGGCCAGTCCCTTATGTCCAATTAGGAATTATCTTTAAACAATCAGAATTTGAGGGGCACCTGGGTGGCTCAGGCAGTTAAGCATCCAACTTCGGCTCAGGTCATGATCTCACAGATTGTGAGTTTGAGCCCTGCATCAGGTTCTGTGCTGACAGCTCGTAGCCTGGAGCCTGTTTCCAATTCTGTATCTCCCTCTCTCTCTGCCCCTCCCCAACTCATGCTGCCTCTATCTCTCATAAATAAATAAACTTAAAAAAGATAAAAGAAAAAAATAAAAATTTAAAAAAATCAGAATTTGAGAATAACCTCAGTCATTACTAACCACTAGCAAAAGAACACATATAAAGATACAGCTCAATTGAAGAAAAATAATTCTTATATTTTTAATCAATTGGTTTTTGACAATGGTGTCAAGGAAACTGAATGGGGAAAGAACAGTCTTTTTAATGCATGGTGCTAGGATAATTGGATATCTATATGCAAAAGGTGAACTCGGACCTCACATTACACACAAAAGTTAGCTTAAGATGGACCAGAGACCTAAATGTAAAAGTTGAAATATAAAACATTTAGAAGAAAATGAAAGAAAATCTTCACTAACTTCAGTTAGCAAGGACTTCCTAGATACAACACCAAGAAGGAACACCACAAAAAGATAAAAAAAGTTGATAAATTGGACTTATCAAAATTCAAAACTTTTGTGCCTCAAAAGACATTAAGAAAATGAGACTAAGCCACAGAATGGGAGAAAATACTTTTGCAAATTACATAACTGACAAAGGGCTTGTATCCAGACCATACAAAAAAAACTTCTTACAATTCAATAATAAAAAGATGAACAACTCAATTAAAAATGAACCAAAGATATAAATAAACATCCTACCAAAAAAGATATTGGGTGCCTAATAAGCACACAAAAAGATGGTCCACATCATTAGTCACTAGAAAAATACAAATCAAAACCACACAGAGATATCATGTTATACCCAGCAGCGTGGCTGTCAAAGAGACAGATAATAGAATATATTGTCCAGATGTGAAGAAATAGAACCCCTCCCACAGTGGTGGTGGAAATGTTAAATGGTATGGGTGCTTTGGAAAACAGTTTGATAGTTTCTTAAAACTTAAACATAAATTTACCATAGGACCCAGAAATTCCAGACCTATATATCTAACCAAGAGAAAGGACAACATATGTCCATGCAAAGATGTGCACTCAAATGTTCAACATTATACATAGTCACCTAAAAGTGAACAGAACCTAAATGTCCATAAGTGGGTGAATAGATAAATGGAAGGTGGTTTATACAGCAATGGAATATTCTCAGCAATAAAAATGAGTGAAATATTGAAAATCCAACATTAAGGAATCTCAGAAACATTTTGAGTTAAAGAAGCCAGATACAAACAGATTATGTATTGAATAATTCTGTGTGTATGACATGTCCAGAAAAGGCAAATCTACAGAAATGGAAAGCAGATTAATGGTTGCTTGAGGCTAAGGTTAGAAACAGGATAAATTGTAAATGGACATGAGAAATCTTATTGGAGGGATGATGTTTTAAAATGATTATTGTGCTGTTACATCACTTAATAAATCTACCCAAAAAAAAATCACCAAATGGTACACTTAAAATGAGTGAATTTCATGATATGTAATCTTAACCTCTATAAAGTTAAATCAGTCACCACCAAAGTAAATGCAATGAAAGAAAATTGTAAAGCTGAACTCTCTATCTCAATTTCAAATGTTTTTTTAATCCTTATTAACACACACACACACGGAGGGAGAGAGAGAACAGTTCTTTAACTGCAAGAGAGAGAGAGAATATTTTTATGTCTTTTCTGGAAGCGCAAGATGATCCATTAACAAAAAACAAATTCAAACTAACCTAGCGATAATCAAAGAGAATGTTAGTTATCTTCCTGCTTTTTTTGGTAAAAGATATCATATCTTAGTAAGAATCAGTCCTGAATCTTGTATTCTTAAATTACATATTAGGGCAACCATCCATATGTTCCTCAAAGATCTTTTCCAAACAGAAGGAAAAGCAGGCAGGAAGGAAACTCGTGGGAAAAAAGGATGGGAGGGAGGGATAAAGAAAAGCTAACAAACTAGAAGAAGAGACAGCTTTCAAGATTTGAAGAACCTCAAGCCAAATTCCAAGGTTGGACAAATCTCACAATGGTGAACGAAATTCCCATAGCTCCAACTCTTAGAGCCAATTTTCAGCAAGAAGAGCCCACGGCCACTCCTCTCCCTTAGCACACATGCTCTCTGACACTATTCCTGAATGAATACAAACACAGAAGTTATATCCCAGGATTGCAAGCAAAAGCCCAGCTGCCCCCCTCCCTAGGTTGATTAGCCCTAGTGATCAAAGTGATCAAGTGTTCTACCCTCTGGTGGCCATGGCAATATGCAAATCACTACCTACTTATGGAAACCTCCAGTCCTGAGGAGAATATTACTCTGTCCTTTGCCATGAGTGTCCAAACCCAAAGTTAGATTATTGTTTATAGGGTCCTGTGATCTCTTTATCAATCCTGTTCTTTTTGTTTTCCTTTTGAGAGGGTGCTGATGATTAGACAATCAAGATTTATCTAAAGAAGAAACATGAATTGTGAGCTTTCAGAACTGTGTCTGCAAGATCAAACCTTGTGGCTTCTTCTCTCCAGGGTTAGCCCTGGAATGATAACCCAGGTATATCTGTGATTAACTTATTGTCATCCTCTGTGACAGAATCCCAATCAATGCCACTTCCCACTGCATCCAATTAGAAGGTTTGCAGCAAGGCAGGACTTGAAGAGGAATCATGCTGTGGACATGACATGGATCTAATTCTCTTTTAAGACCTAGGAATTTTTTTTTTTGGTAGGCTGGAGAGAAGGGTGTGAGAAATGAACCTCCTCCCGACACAAAGAAGCAGTTCTGGTAACTGTTTATTTTACCCACAAAAGCTCTGCATGTCTATCAGACAAAAGGTGGATTGTTCCTTTACAGACTCATTGATACTGTGGAATTGGCTGAGGTGGTTCCAAAAGGTGTTTGGCCAGTGCAAATGTATGAGCTTGGAGAAGGGCTTGCCAAATCCTGTTAAGGTTTATAGAAGTCAAGAAGCCATGGCATTCCAGCTCTGGTCATATTTCTCAAGTTGGGCTTAAGTTTTGTGCTTGCAGTTGACTGGCTTTTTGTATTTTGATTTTCATTAACACAGAAGGCTTGCTGTTGGCAATAACGCCTTGGAACGTCCTTGCTGGAGCTTAACATTTCAGCACATTTCTCATTGCCTAATGATGGAGTTGTGGTTTGCCAGGAAGGGACTGTTAACGCTTTCCTCCTAGAACTGGGTAGAACTATCCACATGCAAACCTCAGCTAGTTCAAACAGAGCTTCTGTAATGGCAAAGTGAGAGAAAAGCTGCTATAAACACTCTTATAGGCTGCATAGGTGATTTACAACCCGCTTTATTAATCCTATAAAAAAGGCACAGCTGAACGCCTTTAAGTTACATGCATACAGATGACTAATTAAATACACAGTTAAAAGTCTTGACCTAGCACAATTCTGACCATTAAAGAAATAAGTCTTGAATTCCCCCCTAGGCAAAAGTTTTTCGATGAATTTGTGGGTGGAAGAGGAGTGGGAGGGAGGAGGAGGGGGAAGGTTGACATCGTTGGTGATGGCAGGTGAGAGAGCTGAGGGGGAAATGGGGTTTCTGCTGGTTCATGTTTACCCACTCTTCACTACACTTACTAAAGACAACACAGGAGCCTCAGGACTTCCCCACACCGCCAAAGGCTGCTTTCTCTGACTTCTGACAATGACTACACCATGGTTAGGTTGACTGGGAATGAATTAAATTGCCTTTGGATATAGAAAAATAATAAAATCCTAACATTCAGATTGGGAGAGATCCTACTAGCAGCCTTTCTCACTCAACTGGTTTATTATCTCAGAAACTGAGATTCAGAGATGAGAAGTGACTTTTTTGAGTCACAGGCCTGATAAATGGCAAAACCAGGATGAAGATCCAGAAGCCTCCTTGAAAACATTAACTTTCCTGAAACATTCAAGCTGTGTTGCCAGGAGACACAACATATTTTGATGGGGGTTGGGGGTAGGGACTAGGGGATTAGTGGAAGGCGAGTCAGGTAGAATATAATTCCAAGACTCAGAATGTTTGCCAAACCATTTATCAGAAACACGAAAGGCTCTTTCAGCTTTAAGGTTCTTGGAAGGGATTCGAAGAGGAGGGAGTGGCCTCTCCCATCAGAGGACAAGCCCCAACAATTCACCCATTAGCTAAGTGGGGTTTTCTTTGTTGGTTGATCCTCTCACAAAGTTGAGCTCTGAAAAAACATTTTCAGAAGCTTCCAAATCAGGCTGTGGAAGTGTTGTCTGAGAACACTAGGCCAATGGGTCAGGAAGATTGTGTAGCACGCCTGAGGGGCCGCTTAAGGCAGCCAATATTATTCCTCCTGCATTTAGCAGTCAAGGTGACCCACTCAAGTCAAGGTCACCTCCACACCTACATGCTGCCCACACAGGGACTGCAGCTGAGAACTTTCCCCACATTCATATCTCTACCTGCTTTGCTGTATTCCCTCATGTCTCTGGGGCCATTTCCTCAGCTCCAAAATGGAAAACAAGGTTTCTTTCCTGTTTATATGTGAAACACAGAGGCTTTTGCCTCTGCCTAGAAACATTGCTCTCATTGCCCTCACAGTCTTTCATTTATCTTCCACCCCTTTCACCAGCGAATCCCTATCTATTATTCAGGTTTCAGGTCAGAAGTCACTGTCCAAGTCAGAGAAGTCCTTCTGGATCCTAAGAGTAGGATCTGCTCCCTCAACAGACTATGCACTCCCTTGTTACAGAAAGCACTCATCACACTCTCATAATTGTCTAGGTTCAAGTTGGTTCCTGCTTGACTACAGACTCCAAGGAGGTCTGTAGTTATCATATCTCTGGCTTACAAGATGGTGCCTGGCATATAGAGGGATGCTTATACCGCAAACACTTGTTAAATGGCCAAGTGTTCTTCTTCCTCCTCCTTATTTCTCCATGTCTTTCATATCTGAAAACAGTTTCATAGAATATAATTGTTTTCATTTCAAATTTAAAAATTACTGTACTCTCAATGCAGCAATATGGAAGAAAATGATTGAATACGGGGATTGGATTAGTCTCCTATGACTGACATAACAAAGTAACAGATGCTAGGTAGCTTAAACAATAGAAATTTATTGTCTCACAGTTCTGGAGGCTAGAAGGCCAAAATCAAGGTATAAGCAGAGTTGATTCCTACTATGGACTATGAAAGAAAGACCTGTTCCAGGCCTTCCTCCTTGGCTTATAGATACCTATCTTCAAGTTCACATGGCATTCTCCCTGTATGTCTGTTTCCAAATTTCCCCCTTTTTGTAAGGACACCAGTCACTGGATTAGGGCCCTCCCTAATGAACTCATTTTAACTTGATTACCTCTTTAAGACTGTATCTCCAAATAAGGTCATATTCTGAGGTCCTGGGGAGTAGGACTTCAATATATGGATTTGGGGGGGATGACAGGGATAGCAGAAGCCATTGCAACTACAGCTGACCACTTGAAAGCCTAAAATCAGAATGAAATAAAAATACTTCTGCAGACTGGATATGGTTACTTTTTGTAGGGCTTGAAAAACCAGGTTGGGTAGCATATTCTAGGGACATAGCCTTCTCCAAATTTAAACATTCAAATCTTCAAGACCCTCCACTGTATGGTAGAAACACCTTGCTTAAGGATCACCGTGGATCACCTGTCATAGTCAAACAACATTACCACTTTTCTCTCATGATTATTTCCATGACCGTGACAAGAAGCAAAGAAAAACTGAGTTTTCCAAAGGAGCTATGAGGAGTTATCCCTATGACTTACTCATTCCATAACTGGAAGCCTGTATCTCCCTCTTCCTTTGACCCATTTAGTCCATCTCTGCACCTCCTCCCTTCTGGCAACCATCAATTTGTTCTCTGTATTTATAGCTCTGATTCTTCATTTTGTTTATTTCTGTTACTTGTTTATTCATTTCCTTTTTTTTAGATTCCATATGTAAGTGAAATCATACAATATTTGTCTATCTCTGTCTGACTTATTTCATTTAGCATAATAGCCTCTAAGCCCATGGTTGAATAATATTCCAGTGTGTGTGTGTATGTGTGTGTGTGTGTGTGTGTGTGTGTGTGTGTGCACCACATCTCCTTTCCATTTATCTATTGATTTATACATTGTAAATACTGCTGCAGTAAACATAGGGATGTATATATCTTTTTAAAGTGCTGTTTTCATTTCCTTTATATAAATATCCAGTAGTGGAATTACAAGATCATATGGTGTTTCTATTTTTAATGTTTTGAGAAACCTCCATACTGTTTTCCACAGTTGGCTTCATCAGTTAAGGTAGGAATTAATGTGATTCTTTCTCCATTCTCCAGGTTTCCAAGTTTTAGTTTTATTTATGGTTTCTTCCCAGCCAAAAGTTTAAATACTTATGCAGTCAAGTAATAAGTATTCCTGTCTATCTTTTACTGTTTACATGTGTTTTTCTCTTAGAAACTTTGCTGATTCCCCAGTGGCATCTTCTGGCCCCTGCCTTTTACACCAGGGTTTGTTCATGTCTGAATTCTTTAGGAGTCTTGGGGACCTGCATAGGCTCCTTAAATGATAGGTTTTATTTTCTCAGAGAGGCTTTGCAATACCCTTCAATTGCATCAAATAGCACTTCTACTGATTGTGTTTATTGTACTTTATGTAATTGTCCATGTAGATGTCTATGTCATTACTAGAATGACTTCCACTGAATGTAGGGACTATGTCTTATTCAGCATTGTAGCCTGAAGCTTAGGACAGTGGCTAGCAAACAACAGGTGCTCAATAACTATCCTCTTAAATGCCATCACCTGGGCCTTTCCTGTGCTTTGGGTTCCCCTTATCTTCCAGTGTTCATGACTCACATACTAAGTTTGCTCAGATTATTCAGACCTCAGCATCTGATAACATAGTCAACCCACTAGTCACATGGCATTCAGACGATTAAGTGTGACTCCACTCCAAAAATAGTTTCATTAGCAAAAAGGAGCTAAGGAAAGAATCCTTTGGAATCTTTCAAATTCCATCTCTAGACCTTTTTTCTTTTAATGTATAAGGCTGAACCAGATTGAGTGACTTTGTCACCCAACACCTTGGCCACTTATCAAATTAATCTTTGTCATTGGTTCCTTCTTAGAGTCACAGAGCCAGTAAATATCTTCAGTGGCTTCTATTTTGCTGTTTCTGTTGATAAAGAGCAGGGAGTTCAATTGCTATTAAGACATGGATGCTACAGAAAGAGTTTTGGATTCCCCTTCTATGTGGCCACTGAATAGAATAATAGAATAATGGGATCTTATATCTCAGGGTACACATAGGACAGCCTCCATTGTTGCCCACTCATTTTTCCTCCCTACAGACTGCTGCTGAGCAAAGAGAAGACACATACATGCTGAATACTCTAAACCTAGAAATTAGATGTGATGACTTCGTTTCAGAAAAATAACCCTGCTTGTGTTTCTCAGTTCCACCTTAGCAAACTTAGGCTGCTTCTCCAGAGCTGGGCAAGCATGTGAAGGGAGGGAATGAGAAGAATGAAGGGGGATGCGTCTGTCAAATCCAGCACAAGTTTGCTTTTGGATTTGCTATGAAAGTGATTCATTTCATAAACAATACAGCTGCTATAGGAGGCAGTCCTGTCAGATTTGATGGATGGCTATGTATCTCTGGATCTTCTGCAGTTGTCGGGGCAGACAGGCTTTGGGGCCAAGCAACCATATCAAGTACATCTTGAGTCAATAAAAAATATGAGAAATCTTCCTACCAATGATAAAAATATAAGAATAAGTTTTCTGAATAGTAGGACTCTGGACCCACTCTACATGTGGCCCCAGCTTGCCTTTTGACCACAGTTTCACATTTGACCTGAGTACTCCTGCTTTGCAAGGGAGAGGTCTGGGGAGTCTTTCTCCCTTTCATAGGGCAAGACCAATCTCAACTGTTCCCCAAATAGTAAAGCCTGAATAGGGAGATGAGTAAGGGATAAGGCATTATGAAGAAAGACTGGATTTCTGGGACCTGTGAGATTCAGAGGTCAAATCCATGAGTTGGATAATGGCCCTTCTCCTTTTTTCACTCCACTTCTCATTATTAGCAGGAACACCACCAAAAGAACAGCTCCTGGGGGTCACAAGTAGTGAGAACCAAGAATAATCACCCCTAGGCTCTTTGCAGATAAAAGAATATAGCCATTGGTAGAGCTTTCTGCCATCTGTCTCCTCCACTCAGGCTTAAGGGACAATGGATTTTGCTCTAACCTGACCTTTCATCTCCTAGAAAGCCTGAGTTCTGGCCAACAAAAGCACTAATTTTGACAGAGGGAATGTGATTGGAAGAACTCTGGAAAAGTCTTTCAGTCAAATATATCTACACACCCACTCACATCTCATGGTCTCTGAAAGCCCTACCAGAATACCTTTTTTAAAGACATTGTAGGAATCTGTGAAGTTCAATCATAAAAGGGCAGAACATGAAGCCATTTCTCACAAGACATGTCTAAAGAACCTTGATTCTGGTGCCTGCCAGCAATGTATGAGTGATTCCTTGCTCTAAATTTTAAATGTTTTTATTTGATTAATGTCAAAATCAAAGTTCTTTCAACAGTTTCCTTGAAGCACTCATAAAAGCGAAAACAGAAAGGGAAGCCCTTGTCCTGTCGCATGGCTTATTGGGCCCTCTCTGCTCATGCTCACTGTGATTCTGCAGACTGCCTTCATGTTTCTCCTTCTTCTGAGTATCTTCCAAATCATTTATCAACAACATCAGCTGCAATTCCTTTGTGTCTCGTTCTGATCATAATCTCCTAATCCTCCCCAGATGCCATGCCAAGTGCAATGGTGCAGTCGGGACTGTAACCACAGCTCATGACTCAGCATCTCGGACAGAAGAGATGGGCCTCTGGCCCCAGGGACCTACGCCAGCACTAGCCATTAACTCTTTACAAGCCCAAGGGACAACTGTGTCTCCCTTTTGCTAGGAGTAACACGGAACTGTGGGAAGAGCAGAAAGTGCAGGCCTGAAGTGAACAAGGCTGGAACAGGAGACTGCTGACAGAGAAGTCCACACAGGGCTGGATGTAGCCTTAGCACTAAGAGCTTTATCATTTGGGTCAGGCCTTTCCTCGGTGTGAGCATGTAATCATAAGTATAACAATACTAGTTATCATTTATGGGTTATTTGATATGTGCCAAGGAGTCTTCAAATACATCTGCCATCTATTAGCTCCTGAAATACCACAACCACTCTACAAAGAGAGTTCTATTCTGTCTCCATCTTTCAAGTGAGGGATCTGAAGCCTGAAATCACAAAGGGATTTAAACCTAAGCAGCCAACTTCAGAATCTACACATTTAACCACATTATTCCTTTTCAAATGAGTAGACCTTTGTAGCTCCACGTTCTACACACCTTATGAGAGAGCTCTGTATTCCCTTCCTACTAATTCTGATCCAAATCATTTGCATGCCAAGAAAGAGGGCCCATATGGGGTGGGAAGCATGTCACAGCAAACAGCTGTGGTGTCTATTAATCAACCTTTGGTTCTTGTCATGAATCAAGTGACAGTGCCTCATCCACATAAACCAACATCTTCTGTCAATTTACAGATTCCATGATGAAAGAGGACAACCAAAAAGTTGCTTCCCATCCAAAAATGTATGAGGACATATGGTATACAGCAAGCTTCAGCCAAAGGACACAGGCAAGCATGGCTTTCATACACCTGCTCATGGCCCTGTGGCATACCACAAACTAGCAAGGATGCAGTGCACTTCATGGTATGCCACAGCCCCAAATGTGTATTTATCACATACCATTCGCTCTGGCAACATGCATTCCACATGCCCCAGAATTCTCCAGCTCATGCTATTTTGTCTTCTGATGCAATAGCTTGCTAACAGTAAAGACTTCTTGATAGAAGTCCTCTGCTCCAAAGCTGAATGTTATTTGACTAATGTGTTAGATTCTTCCCCCACTTCACTTTAAGCCACACCTCCTTAATCTTCACACACCCCAGCTGGCATAGCCTGCTAAAAATTCCATTCTGTCCCAAAGAGGACTGCATTCTAGATGATCCCTTGTGTCTTTAACCCAGGCTTGTCATTGGACTTCTTGTCACTTAGGGCTGCCAAGAACAACTTGGAATTTTTGCAGTCAACATACTCCATGCTTCTCCTGGCTTTCCCTGAGACTCTTTCCTGGGCACATTCCATCCTGACTCATCCCACCCATCCTGGTCCCCTTCATTGGGCAGTGTCGCTAAAGCTTGTGAGCTTTTCTTTTCCTTCATGCAGGAGTTTGGATTTGATGGTTTTGTCCACTCTGTATGGACCAGGGCAGAATGTAGTATTTAACTATCAGGAAATTGTGGCTTCCAGTCCTGATTCTTGCTAAGAACATACCCAGGTGCCAGTTGTGTTCACAATTACTAGGTTATCAAAAATTCATGTGTTCATAAAATCCCGCCCCTATCTTTATTACTAGGAACACCTTCAATGCCCACTTTACCCACCCCCTACTTCCTTATTTTAACTACTCCAAAATAACAGATGCCTTCTTTCTATTAATGACCCCTCCCTTGTTTAATTGTATTCTTTCACCTCTGCTTTATATATATATGTTTTACATGTTTCATGCATCTTCATAAACTAGTTTCAATACTTTCTGATTGTAAGTAGTAGAAAGAGTAAAGGAAGAAATTAAAGAAGAAAGTTAACAAAAGAACAGAGGAAGGGAAGAAAGGAGTGAAGATGCAAACAAAATTTTAAAATTCCAGACAGAACTCTGTCTGTATTATGTAAACTCAGAATGCCTTAGCAAATTTAGCTTTTCCATCTAAGCAAAACAAGAGGCAACCAAGGGGAAGGAAACATGTGAAATCTCATAGGTAGGAAATGAGTAGCTTCAATTTTTTATTATGTGCACATCTTCACAGGTGAGTTAAACTTTCTGATTCTCTTTCTCAATCTGTAAACTGAAATGGGAATTACAGAACTGAACCACAATAACTAAGGTAAGATAATCTCTTATAAAATATTGCCATTACAAATACAAAGTAGCATTATAAAGGTCAATCAAAAACTCCGTTCCAAGCAGTATGTTAATTGTTAGAAGAACACAATCATTTGTCATTATTATCTAGGCAGAACCACAAAAGCTAATTCTACATTATAAAGTGTTCTCTGTGTTTCTGATTTTTAAAAATACATGATAATTATTGGAAATTAGTGTAAATATCTTAAAGCACCCCAACAAGTTTTTCACTTTTGCCCTCCTCAGTTCTCCTTGGGAAGAACTTACCTTGGGACAATTAATTTTACATTTCTGGGCTTTCTATGCTTGGACTCTTAACCTTTCATTTGTATTTGACTCTGTTTAATCTTCTTGAAACCCTCTCCTTCCATTGGCTTCCACCAGTCTTTGCCTATTCTCCCCCAATCTTCTTGCTTTCTGTTGCTGGGTCCTCCTTCTCTGTCTTAACTGGAGGCTCTTCTCTGCTCAATTTATACCCTCTCCCTCTCAGGGTATCAGTATTTTCCAGTGAGGATATTACTGACATTTTGGCTGGGCCAATTCATTGTGTGCAACTTTCCTTTGTAATATAGGACGCTTAGCATCCTTGGTCCCCACTAAGTCATGACAGAAGTACCACCTCCAGTCATTGTGCAAGCCAAAAACATCCTTACTATTTCAGAATGGTGCCCAAAGAGGCTGTATGTCTTACGTAGTATGAGAATTTGTGTCATTTCATCATATCCAGCCCAAATATCTCCCCTTTGCATTAGTCCTTTGTTGACTAGCTATTTACTTTGTTGACTAAATTTATGTATGAAGCAGAATCCATCAGCTCCCACTTCCTTCAATATGATTTTCCTCCTGAATTCCTGTCCCTGCGCTCACTTCAGCAGCACAGATCCTGAATTCCTATCTTGGTTGGTCACACATAATTATCAAAGCCAGCAACTTAGGTACAAACCTTCACTCCTTCTTCTTCAAATCCCACATCAATTAATCACCATGTCTTTTCAATTCTACTTCTTGAATACTTTTGTCTACATCTTTTCCCCTCTATCTCCACATAGTAACCATTTCTTTTGTAACTTGGTGATTTTAAGCATAGATCTTCATCCTTATGGCTGGCCATAAGAGATCTCCCAATATGCTACATAATGATCAAATAAGTTTAGTTGAATAATAAACATCATATCTAAACTTGTATGTATCTAAATATATTCTTATTAAGTAAAAATATTGTTCTATTCAGCATCTGTGTTTATCTAAGTTCTTTAATTACCATAGAGTAGAACTGTCAGAGTAGGTGTGCTGAGACATTTTTAGTCCTGAGTGAGCTAAGGTCAAAATTCTTGTACACCACTATCCTATTGCACCACGATGAGTTCATACTGCACTAAATCTCATCTCATCCTTTTCCCCTTTCTCTTCTTCCTCCCAAGTTTGTTCTATGAAGTCTCAGAAATACCTTGCTAAAATATTTAATTGGTGTTATCATGCTTCTGTTGAAAAATTTTCAATTGATTTTTATCACCTAAAACATATATCTTGCTCAATCACATGTGAAATTTCAGGATATGATACCTCTTGACCTTTTCATCTTCTTTCTCTTCCTTTGTTCTGGAATTTTACACGAAGCTCTAGCAATGCCAAACTTAGAGTTCCCAACTACACTTTATAGTTTTGTGTCTCCTTGCTTTTGTACATGTGGCTCTCTTGGCCTGGAATTGCCTCTTACTGATTTAAATTCACTTAAGTTTTAAAAGTATCAGTTCTGGCTCTATATAGACAATAGGTTCCAGTGGGGCAAAGGCAGAAGCAGGGAGACCAGAATTGATGGTGATTTGGCCTATGGTGATGGCAGTGAATGTGAAGTGTGTTCAGATGTCCACATGTTTTTAATGTATCCATTTTATATATTTCTTTTTTAATTTTATATATTTTATTTAAAAGCCTACAAAAAATGCTAAACTTATTGATAGGTGGAAAAGCTGAGCCATGAGATAATAAAATATCTTTTCAGCATTATACCTGAAAGAAAGACCTATAATAGATTTTCTTACATAAAGTGTTATTCTTTGTCAAAAGCATACAACAACAACAACAACAAAACCCCTGATGCTTCTTGTGAACTAAGCAGGGGTGTAATTTCTATTCATCTTAAGGGTCTGAGAGGTAAGTATCTTATTTATTTTGAAAATAATGCCCCAACTGAGATTTGTTTTGTTCTGCTTTTAACAATGCTGGTAATAAGAAAAACCATAAAATAAGAAAAACCAGAGAGAAATTCATAAAGTTTATTTCTGGCTCTTGTTCTTTCTCCTTTTATAGCATTCTTCTCTTAATTGTACACTAGTCCCATAACATCATAAGGTACTTTATGCTAATAATGGTATTGGTAATAGCAGCAGTACTCATTAGTAGTGTAGTTGTACTAGAAATAATAGTAATAATACAATGTATTAACTGCCATTCATAGAATTTTGCCAACCTGAAGGTTTATGCAGATTATATCATTTAATACTCATAGGAACCCTAAGAAGTAGTTGGTATCTATATATTCATTTTGCAGGTAAGGCAATAGAAGTCCCAAGAAGCTATAAAACATGTTCAAGAGCTTTCACTTAATAAATTGTGGAATGGAATTCAAACCAAGATTTCACAGCTTGTCCTCTTATACACTACACCATATTGGCTCCTTTAGAGCCATTTTTATCCAAATTTGAATGACCATGTGACTATGGATCAATCTAACAAAGTATTTTAAAATAATGTTTTAAAATTTTTGTTAAATAATTTGTGTTTCTTGTAGAATATCTGGTAAACCTAGATAAAACACAAAGCAGAAAATATTTCTATAATCATATCACCAGGTATAACTATTGATAATATTTTTATATTCTCTATATCATACTTATATATTAATATCATTGTGATTAAAATGAGCAAATAATTTCATAATATGATTTTTTCAACTACTGAAGTTGTTAAAACATTTTCCCATATCATTAAGTTATCTTTACATGAATTTTTTTTGTGGTTTAAATAGCAACTTATTATGTAAATGCACCAACAAATTTATTTCACCAATTCTATACTAGTGGATATTTAGGTCAAATTTTTTTCTTACTATAGGTTCAAAAATTTATTTATTTGTTTGTTTATTTCAAGTTCGTTAATTTATTTTGAGAGACAGAGAGAGCACAAGCAGGGGAGAGGCAGAGAGAGAAGGAGAGAGAGAATCCCAAGCAGGTTCCACACTGTCAGTGTGCAGCTCAATGTGAGGCTGCATCCCACAAACCATGAGATTATGAGCTGAGCTGAAATCTAGAGTCAGATACTTGAATGAATGAGCCACCCATGCACCCCTAAAATTTTTATGTATTATTAAATTATTAATAAATTCTTTAATGAATACCTTTATATATGCCTGATTATTTCCCTTGGATAAATCCCTAAAAGAAGAATTGCTAGCTCAAAAATAAAATGCTTAAATTCTTTTTAATTTTTTCAAAATGCTTTTCTGAAAGATTTTTCAAATTTAATACTAACCAATACTTTTTTAATGTGGGCTGCTTTCATACACTCTAATACTCAGTATTAACTATTTGAAGTGTTACTATCTTTACAATTTTACATCTAGAGTTTTCTTTTTTTAAATAATTCTTCCCATTCACTTTACTTTTAAAATCAAAAGGGGAAGGATTTTGCTTCCACTCAGGAAGGAATAGTAAGTATATGGTGTTTGCACCCCACTGCTCATACCAACAAGTTACAGAATTAGATAAAATATACAAAATGCCTCTTTTTCAGATATTGGATAACAGGCAATACTGATCTATGATTCATGTGAGCATGACCTGCAGCCTAGAGGCAATTTCCTAACCTCAGGGTAATTTCTGAGTTAAGGAGAAAAAAGAAATGGAGCTTGGAAAGGCTGAAGCATCTGGAAATTACAGGGAAGCATTCCAGAGTAGGAAGAGTTACACAAACAAGTGCTCCAGAAATATACATACTACTCTCATTGAGTCTCATGCCAAATCCAAGATGGCACATGTGTAAATTAATGACACAAAACCAGGCAAAAAACAATAACAAAGACTCTAAGAAGAGCCAAGCCTTAGTAATAGGGATAAACTGGCCCTATAATAAGGCTACTCTAGACCTTCCTTAAGAAAGCCTAGCAACAACCCTCAAAAGGATTAAACAGAATACAAGAAACACAACTGCCTGACAAAATAAATGTCAATACTCTTCAAAGAAGAAAGCAAAATACAATCAATAATGCAATATTCCTAATACTCAATATCCCCCCTTAAAATTACTGGATATGTCAAGAGTAGCAAAATGTGATCTCTAATGAAAAGAAATCAGTCATAGAAACAGACCTAGAAATGGCAGATATGTGGAATTATTAGACAAGGACTTTAAAGGAGCTATTATAAAAGCTTAACAATTTAAAAGAAAATTAGGATATAAAGAAAAAAAGCAGTTGAAAATATAAAAAGAAGCCACATTAGTATTCTATAGGTCCAAGACATAATATCTGAAATGAAAAAATTCATTTAAAGGACTTAAGAGGTGATCAGGTAGTGTAGAAGAAAGGATCAGTGAATCTGAAGACACAGTAACAGAAACTATCCAAAAATCAAGATGAGAAAACAGAGAGGCTGGGGAAAAAATGAATAGGACTTCATTAACATGTGGGACAACATCAAGCAGAGTAACCTGTGTATAATTGGAGTCACAGATGAAGAAATGAGAAAGAGGCAGATAAAACTACTTTTAGTGGCTGAATATATCCCCAAATTAATTTTAAAAATTATATACCTTCACATTTAAAAAGCATGAAAAATCTCAAGCAAGAAAAATATAAAAAAATACCACATCCATAAAGATAGACCACATTCTGGGCCATAAAACACACCTTAACAAATGTTAAAGAATAGAAATCATAATCATACAATGTTTGTCCTCAGACCACAGTGAATTAAACTAAAATTTAATAACAGAAAGATACCTAGAAAAAAAACCCCAAAATACGTGGAGATTAAATAATAGACAGGTCATAGAAGAAATTTCAAAAAAAAATTTTAAATATCTTGAATTAAATAAAACTGAAGACACAACTTATCTGTATTTGTGGAATGCATCAAAAACAGTGCTTAGCAGGAAATTTATAGCACTTAATACCTATATTAGAAAAGAAGAAAGACCTAAAATCAATAAACTATGTTTTCATCTCAGGAAACCAGAAAATGAAGAGCAAATTAAATCCAAGTAAGTAGAAGAAAAGAAATATAAAGAATTAGAGCAGAAATCCATGAAATTGAAAACAGGAAATTAGTAGAAAAAAATCAGCAAAACCAAAACCTTGGTCTTTTGAAGGATCAATGAAATTAATAAGCCTCTATCTAGACAAAAAAACCAAGGGGGGGAATAAACAAGCTGGAAGACACAAATTATTAATATCAAAAATGAAAAAGGGATATCACTACAGATCCCATGGAAATGAAAATGATAATAAAGGAATACCACAGACAACTCTATGACCACAAATCTGATAATTTAGATGAAATGGACCTATTCCTTGAAAGATACCATCTGCAAAAACTCATACAAGAAAAAATAGACAATATAAATATACCCATATCTAGTAAAGAAATCGAATTAATAATTAATAACCTTCTAAAAGAGAAACACCAGGTCCAGAGGGGTTTACTGGTGAATTCCACCAAACATTTGAAGAAGATATTATACCAATTATTTGCAATCTTTTTCAAATAAAATAAATAGAAGGAATCTTCTTAACTCATTCTGTGAAGTCAGAATTACTTAATGCCAAAACCAGAAAAAGATGTTACAAGATAACTACAGACCAATATCTCTCATGAACATAGATGCAAAAATCCTCAACAAAACATCACAAATAAAATCAAATAATGTTAAATACCATGACCATGTGGATTTATTTCAGATGTGAAAGCTGATTCAAAATTCAACATTCAAAAATCAGTTAATATAATCCATCAGATCAATGGGCTAAAAAGAACAATTATGTGATCATATCAATAGATGTGGAAAAAGGATTTGACAAATCCAACACCCATTCATGATAAAAAAAAAAAACTCTCAGTAAACTAGCATTAGAGAAAGTTCCTCAACTTGATAAAGAGTACCTCTAAAAAACCTACAGTTAAAACTATGCTTAATGGTAAGAAACTTGATGTTTTTACACCAAGATTAGGAAAAAGGCAAAAATGTTTCCTTTCACCACTCCCTTTCAATATCATACTGGAATTCCTAGCTAATGCAATAAGGCAAGAAAAGGAAAGAAAAAATATACAGATTGGGAAGGAATTAATAGTGCTATCTTAATCACAGATAATATGGCCATTTATTTAGAACCAAAAAAATCAACACAAAAGTTTCTAAAACTAATAAACAATTATAGCAAGTTTGCAAAATACAAAAGTAATACACAAAAGTCAGTTACTTTCCTATATACCAGCAAAGAACATGTGGATTGACATTAAAAACACAATACATTTAAATTAGTATCCCCCAAAAGGGAATAGTTGGGTACAAAATTTTAAAGTGTGTACAAGATCTATTTGAGGAGAATTATAAAATTCTGATGAGATAAATAAAAGGAGAGATATTACATGTTAATATATAAGAATACTCAATATGGTCATGATGTCAGTTCTTCCCAACTTGATATATAGATTCAGTGCAAACTCAATAAAATAAACTCAATACAAATCCAGTGGGATATTTTGTTATGGTTTGGAAATTGAGGTATCCTGCCCAAGTCAGCACCAGCTTGCCGGCCACAAGGGTGAGTTATCTTGGAAGAAGATCCTTCAGCCCCAGTCAAGCCCTCAGATGACTGCAGCCCCAACCAACATCTTAAGTGAAATCCTACAGAAGATCTACAGCAGAACCATCCAGGTGAATTATACCTGAATTTCTGATCCACAGAAACAATGAGATATATGAAATGTTGGCTATTGTTTATAGCCACTTGATTTGTGGGTAATATTTTATACAGCAACAATTAATTGTGTTTTTATTTGCTAGTAAAATAAAATTGGAAAACAAAATCCCCCTAAAAAGTTTATAATTTTATCAAAACAAATGAAATATTTAGGAATAAATACACTAAGGGAAAACTTTTCACTAAAATTAAAGAGCGCTGCTAAAATAAATTAAATATTTAAATAAATGGAACTATCAACCATGTTCATGGATTGGAAGACACAATATTGTTAAAATACCATTTCTCCCTAAATTATTATAAAGGCCCAGTTGTGACCTCAGTCAGAAATCCTGCATGATTTTCATAGGAATTGACAAGCTTATACTAAAATTAATATGGAAAGCTAAATAAACCAGAATAGCAATATAAACCTTGAAATAAGAATAAAGTTAGAGGGAGGCCTTAAATTATCTTATTTCTGAATTTACATGGCTATAGTATTCAATACAATACAATACAGTGCTATTTTATTAGCATAAAAATAGACATATAGATATATGAGACAGAATACAGAGTCCAAAAAGAGGCCACATTCATAGGATCAAATGGTTTTAGAAAGAGTGCTAAGACATTTCAGTTGGAAAAGCAAAATCTTCTAACATACGCTGTTTAAATTACTGGATATCCTTTGGTGAAAAAAAAAATGAACATGAACTTTTATCTCACACCATATCTAAAAGTTAGTTAAAATGTTAGTTTAAAAGTTAGTTAAAAGTTAAAATGGTCATAGTACTAAATATAAATACTGAAACTATGAAATTCCTAGGGGAAAAATCTTTGTGTTCTTAAGATAGGCAAAAATTCTTAGCATAGTACACAAAACCACAAACTATAAAGGAAAAATGACAAATTAGCCATAATCCGAATTTAAAACTATTGCTTTTTAAAAATTACCATTAAGGAATCAAAAAGTAAAGACACAAAGTAGGGAAAATAATTGTAATACATATATGGCAAAGTACTTGTAACCAGAATAAAGATTTCAAACCTTAATAATAAAAAGGCAAACAATTACATTAAAAATGGGCAAAGGGTTTAAACAAACATTTTACAAAAGAAGGTATATGGCCAGTTAGCACAATGAAAGTCTGATCATCAGTCATCAGAGAAATGTGAAATACTTTTACACATATTAGAATGGATAAAATTTAAAAGATGGATAATACCAAATGTGGTGATGCTGTGGAGTTCTCATAAAAAATAGTACAATCACTTTGGAAAACTGACAATTCCTTAGAAATTAAACAGGCAGTATTTACCATATCCCCCTTGCACTATTATTTCCCCAAGAGACATTAAAACATCCATCCCTAAGACTTATATATGAAGGTTTATAGTAGTTTTATTAATGAAGGCCAAAAATGGATCAATTCAAATGACAATTAGTAGGTAAATGGATATACATAATGTGTTGTATCTACATAACCAAACACCACTCAATAAAAAGGAACAGGGACTTATACACATAACACAATAGATAACTCTCAAAATCATTTTGCTGCATGAAAGAAGTAAGACACGAAAGAGTATATAAAGGGTTCCATTTATACAAGATTCTAGAAAATGAAACTAATCTGTTGTGCCAAAACAGATCAGTGAACCCACTCCTAGTTACAAGCCTAAAAGAAATAAAATATGTCCACACACACAAAAAAAACTTGTACTTGAATATTCATATAATAGCAGCATTATTTGTAATAGTTCCAAATTGAAAACAACCCAACTATTAACTGATAAATGAATAAATAAAATTTGGTATATCAATATAATGGAATATTGTTCAACAATAAAAGGAAATGAAGTACTGATATATGCTACAATATATGAACCTTGAAAACATTACACCAAGGGAAAGAAGCCAGTCATAAACTCTGCATACAGTATGACTTCATTCATAGGAAATGTCCAGAGTAAGCAAATCCAAAGAGACAAAAAGTGGTTTCCTGTGGCTGTGAGGTTGGGGCAAAATGGAGAATGACTGCTAATGGGTATAGGTTTTATTTTTGGAATAAAGTTCTCAAATTGATTGTAGCAATGGTTGCAAAACTTTCTTAATATACCAAGACCTATTGAGTCCTATGGTTATTTTTTTTTAATGTTTATTTGTTTTTGAGAGCGAGACAGAGGCAGACCGCAATGGGGGAGGAGCAAAGAGAGGGGGAGACCCAGAATCCAAAGTAGGCTCCAGGCTCTGAGCTGTGAGCACAGAGCCTGATGTAGGGCTTGAACTCAAGAATAGCAAAGTGAGCCAAAGTTGGCCGCTTAACTGACTGAACCACCCAGGTACCCCAAGTTCTATGTTTTAAATGAATAAATTACATGGTAGATGAATTATATCTCAATTAAGCTATTATTTAAAAGAAACAATCAGACCGGTTGTTGCCTGAGGCCAAAAGTAGATAGCAAAGGAGCAGGAGGAATCTCTTGGTGGTGATTAACATGGGTTTTGTTGGTTGGTTGGTTGGTTGGTTGGTTGGGTTTTGGGGTTTTTTTTAAATCTTTGGGGCACCTGGTGGCTCAGTTGGATGAGCATCTGACTCTTGATTTCAGCTCAGGTCTTAATTTCAGGGTCATGAATTTAAGCTTCATGTTGGGCACCATGCTGAGCATGAAGCCCACTTTTTAAAAAAAAATGTTTTTTATCTTCATTGTATAAGCGATGTCATGGCTGTTTGCAACTATGAAAATTCACTGAGTTGTATACTTCAAACAAATGCAATTTACTCTATGTAAATTGCTCAGATTGCTTTTATAAAGAATGTACATGAAAAAGTCTCCCTCCTAGCTGTGGCTCTCATTTTCCAACCCCAGATGAAATTAACATTACCAATTTCTTATATATTCTTTTATGCATGTGTAGGTATGTTCATATATTTGCTATTTTTCCTTTCCTAAACCAAATGGTAGCATGCTATACACATTCTTATACACCTTGGTTTTTTTCACTTAAAATATTTTGATGAGTTACTGATTTTTTGGATCTTTAAGATTAAATGTAAAAAGAATACCCAATTTACTTAAATTTCTGTTTTTTTAATTTTGAGGAAGATTGTGTCTGCTCAGAGTTCTCCAAATCATTTGCATTTCCTTTACTGTAAACCATCATTTGTAACCTTTTCGATTATAGTCTTAGGCATGTATTTATGTATTTATATGGAAGCTCTTTCCATATAAGCAAATTATCTGTTAATGTGTGTTATGAAATGCAAATATTTCTTCCAGTGTGTTATTTATATTTTGCCTTGGATTATATTGAGTTTTATGCAAAATTTTTAAAAAATTTTCCTTATGTTTATTTATTTTTGAGACAGAAACAGAGCATAAGTGGGGGAGGGGCAGAGAGAGAGGGAGACACAGAATCTGAAGCAGGTTCCAGGCTCTGATCTGTCAGCACAGAGCCCGATGTGGGGCTCAAACCCACAGACTGTGAGATCATGACCTGAGCCAAAGTTGGACTCTTAACCGACTGAGCCACCCAGGCGCCCCAACATAAATTTTCTTAATGCAGTCTAATTTATCACTCTTCCATGACTTCTGAGTTCTGTGTTATATTTAGGTCTTTCCCATTCTACAGTTATAAAAATAATTCTCCAGAGTTTTCTTAGCTACTTTCATGGATTTCATATTTTGTGTCCAAACCTTTAATCATTTGGAAATACATTTTGTAAAATGCAAAGTTCTCAGATTTTTTTCCAGATGGCCACTCAATTGTTCCAATGCCATTTATTGAGTAACATCTTTTCACTGCTGTTTTGAAGTATCATCTTTATCATGCACTACAAACCATATGGACTTGAATCTATTTCTACACTTTCTATTTTATTCTACTGATCTGCCTATTCATGTAACAATAACAGATTGTTCTACTTATTATAGCTTTATAATAAGAGCTAATAACTAATAGCCTAGCTTTCCCCTCTTTTTATCTTCTTCATCAGAATTTTTCCTAGCTATCCTTGTTTATTTCCTATTTGAACTTTAGCAACATCTTGTATAGTTCCCCAAGAAAAATAATTTTGATAGTTTTTATTGGAATCATATAAAATTTATAGATTATAGGAAACTGATATCTTTGAGTTTGATACTTCCTATCCAAAATCAATTACAGAATGCCTTTTCATTTATGAGTCTTTTTTTTCTAGTCTTCAAGTTTTTTCCTAGCATTTAAATTTTCTTCTTTATAAATCTTGTTTATACCTTTTCAGTTGTTTTAATCTAACTGCATTAACTAAAACTTCTTAGAACTTATTAGAGAACACTGATAATAGAGGACATCTTTGTCTTATTCTTATTTTTAATGGAAATATTTCTAATATTTTCCTATTTAGAATCATACTGGTTGAAGGGCACCTTGGTGGTTCAGTCAGATAAGTGGACAACTCTTGATTTAGGATCAGTAATGATCTCATGGATCATGGGATCAAGCCCTGCATCTGGCTCTGAGCTAACAGCACAGAGTCTGCTTGGGATTCTCTCTCCCTCTCTCTGCCCTCCCTCTCCCTCATCTCATGTATGCACATGCTCTCTCTCAAAATAAATAAACATTAAAAAAAAAAGAGTCATACTGGTTGAGTAATATATGTATGTATATATATATATACACATACGTACACAAACACAGGTCTATTACTACCTACTGAGAAATTTTTTAAATTTAGGAATAAGAAACAAACTTTACTAAATGCCTTTTAAACCTTTATGGAGGTTGTAATATTATGTTTTATTTTACTATTAATCTTATAAACTTGGAAGTTAATTTTCTTACTGAAGTATAGTTTACATACAATATTATATTAATGTCAGGTGTACAACATATTGATTTGACAATTATATACACTATGAAACGCTCACCATGATAAGTGTAGGATCTTAAAATCAATCTATACTTGTTACAAAATGTTTTGGAAGCTTACCTTCTTATTCTTTCGTCAAGAAGAGTTTAAATGGCATTGTAATTCTCTATCCTTTCAAGGTTTGATAGACTTACCCTCTGAATTCATCAAATACACTGTTTTTTTAGGAGGGGACCTGTCTTGAATAATCTTCCCTATTTTTATTATGATAATGATGGGATGATGTTTTTATCTCCTCTTTGTCAGTTCTGGAAATTACTACTTTTCTAGAAAATTATACAGTGCATCTGGATTCTCAAAATTATTTTTATTTATTTTTACTGAAGTAAAAATGAATTTTTTTAATTAATTAATTTATTTTTGAGAGAAAGAGAAGGAGGAAGAGAAAGCATGCACACATGCTTGCACAGGGGAGGGGCAGAAAGAGGGAGAGTAAGATTCTTATGCAGGCTCAACGCCTAGCACAGAGCCCAACATGGGGTTCAATCTCATAACTGGGAGATCATAACCTGAGCCAAATCAAGTGTCAGATGCTTAAACAACGGAGCCACTCAGGTGCCCCTCGAATTTATTTTGAAAAATGTAAACACAGAAGGTCTTGTAATTCTTTACATTTCTTCTGCATTTCTACTTGTGCCTTCCTTTTACTCTTATCTAGTTCAACTAACACATCTTTTAAAAACTTCTCTCATAGAACGAGCTATTGGATTTGTTATATCCATGTTATCTACTTCTTAATTTATTAATTTCTGCTTTATTCTCATTTTCCATCCTCTGCTTTCCTTAGTTTTGTTTTGGTTCTATATTATTACCCTTCTAAAATTGGATATTCAGCCATTTCATGCTTTATTTATTATTACAATAAAATTCCTCTAATTACTGTAGTAGAGGGCCTATATCCAGATGGACCTCCTATGCTTTGTTTTCATTACCACTGTCATTATTTTCTGATAACTGGCAACCTCAGTTGTGAGCCCTCTTTGGCTTAAAAATTTGTTTAAGAGAGAGTTTTTCTTTCCCAAGTGGTATTTTGTTTTGTTCTATGGTTTTAAATTATAATTCTACTGCATAGTGATTAGACTAATATGGTTAGAACTATTTCAACCATTTGAAATTCATTCAGGTGTGCCTTATGGCTCAAAATTTGGTCAATTTTTATAAATGTTCCAGGTATAAAAAAAAGTGAGTTTATCTTCAATTTTGATGGTACAGAGATTCTATGCATTGGTATAATCTAATTCAATAGTTGGTCTTCTGTCCTTATTTTGTCCACTTGATCTCTCATACATAACTTCTTCTTCCCCACTAAATTGTCTGAATAATTTTTTCCTATTTTTTAAATGTTTGCCTTTATACCTTTATAAGAGATATTATTTATCAGTTTATTAAATAATCCTAGATATAGAAAGTCAGGAATAACTTCACTATCTATATCTCTTTATTCTCCATCCCCTTCAATTTTTAGTATGTATATTATTTCTACATTTTTGGGGTTTATAATATTTATATTCCTTTGATCATCTCCATTTCTTTTTATCTGTACTTCTTCATTCACCTACTTACTGGTTGGCTAAAATTATTCTGCTGCTATCTTCAGAAAGGGCTTGTATGAAAAAGATTTCCTCATCATTTCCTTTTATGTTAAGTAATATTTTGTCATTGTTATTCTTTTTGTTGTTTTTATATGTAAAGGACAATTTGAACATAATTTCCTTGACTCACTTTCCTTCAGTACTTAATTTTTAAAATTTTATTTATTTTTTTAGAAAGAGAGACAGCAGGTGGAAGAGCAGAAGGAGAGAGAGAATCTCAAACAGGTTCCACACTCAGCGTGTAGTCCCATGTGGGACCCTGTCAACCAGTGACACTGGGATCATGACCCAAACCAAAATCAAGAGACAGACACTCAATCAGCTGACCCACACAGGCACCCTGTTCTTCAGAACTTTAAAGACATCACTGCACCTTCTGCTGACACTGAATGTAGCTCTGGAAAAGTCTGAGGCCAGCATTGTTTTCTCTCCTACAGGTGACTTCATCATTTCCCTGGTTCCCCCAATATCCTTTAGATTTAGGCCTACGAACTTTATAAGGATATTTTGGTATTGTTCTGTGCCAACTCTTCCCTGGAATATGACATGCCCTTAAAATTTCTGGATTCCAGTCCTGAAAGTGTTCTTGAATTATATTTGTTTTTGGTTTTCCACTTTAGAGGCACTAATTATGCTTGTCGGTATATATGTTACATATGTACATATGTATACACATATTTTTATATGTATATGTAAATATCTATATCTCTATATCTTTATATCTATCTCTAGTATATCTAGTATGTCTAGAGGTAGAGGTGGATGTATAGATATATATGTACATAGGTGTATGTTTGATGCATATATAGTAACATTAAATCATACCCTCCATTAATTTAGGAAGTGCTTAATTTAAAATTCATAGTCTTGGAATCCCAACCAAGTTTTTGCTGTATCTACAGCCTTCTAAGCTGGCTATAAGATCACAAACAGATAAGCAAAATAAGTGTGTCAATCTTGGTGTCCTTCTCACCCATTCCATACTTTTCATCATCCACTAAAGAGCAAACTCTTGATGGTAATAGCAAAAGTATCAGGGGAAGCAGTCTCATTGTCCCTTAGAAATAACTAAATTAAGTCCCCAGTAATTTCTTTCTATTCATAATAATAGTATCATTCTATGCTCATCACTATTTTTTGAGACTCAATGTTCTTTTCAGTTCTGCTGCATATCAAATACTGACTACATACACACACACACACACCCCGGCCCCCACACACAACCACTTAAAAAAATTTTTTTTAAGTTTTTTTTTTCCCAGAGAAAGACAGAGTGCAAGCAGGGGCAAGGGCCTAGAGAGAGGGAGACACAGAATCTTATGCAGGATCCAGGCTCTGAGCTGTCAGCAAAGAGCCCAACTCGGAGCTCAACTCAGGAACCGCGAGATCACGACCTGAGCCAAAGTCGGATGCTTAACCCACTTAGTCACCCAGGCACCCCCATACAAAACCACTTTGATGAAATTCTTTAAACATAGGAACTGCTGAAGTAAAATGTGGATATAATTACAAGTAGACATCATGGAAAACAAGGATTTCACCACACTAACAAACCCTTGTAGGTCCCAGCTCTATTAAAATGCTTCAATAGGCAAGTATGTTTTTAGATATTATTAATTTCAGTTTTACTGAATTGTTATCAGAAAGCATTGCCTATATGGGGAGCCTGGGTGGCTCAGTCAGTTAAACATCTGACTTTGGCTCAAGTCATGATCTCACAGTTCGTGAGTTCGAGCCCCGCGTCAGGCTCTGTGCTGACAGCTAGCTCAGAGCCTGGAGCCTGTCTTCAGATCCTGTGACTTCTTCTCTCTCTGACCCTCCCCTGCTCACACTGTCTCTCTCTCTCTCAAAAATAAATAAAAACATTTTAAAAAATTAAAAAGAAGAAAGTATTGCCTATAATTGTATTGACTATAAAAGTATTTCTAATTGGGGGAATTTATTAAGATTAATATCTGGTTGGTATGAGATTAATATTTGTCCATTTTCGTCAATTTCCAAGGGCATTTAAAAATGGTATATTTCCAATCACCAGTTTCTTCATATGTCTTCATATAAATTTATGTTATATCGATCTTTTTTATCCTGACTTATGTTTTTTCCCACCTACTTTGATCCCTTTTCCCTGTATTTCCTATTACTCCTGCTTCATTAATGTTGTGCTAATTAGAGGTCAGTATTTGTAGCCAATATCTTCTTTGTGAATTACATCCTTTAGCATTCAATAACCTTTTTCTTTGATACTATTTGGGTCCCTAAATTTTCCCTTATCCGAAATTGACATAGGGGCCATAGCATTTTTTTGGGGCGTTTTTTGCTGTACTATGGTATCTTTTTGTTTACCCTTCTATTTTCAAACATCTTAGAGTTATATTTTAGAAGTTCTCCTGCATACAACATCAAATTGGGTTTTTCCTATGTAATTCAATTTGAAAATGAATTGTTGTTGTTGTTGTTGTTCATTTAATAGATGCATCAGACTCAACTTGTATTTCTTGACATGACAGGTAATGTTTAGCTTTAGTACCATCATTATTTTATTTTTTGTTTTCTGCTTTTTATCATTTTTAAAATGTCTTTTATTATGTGATTTGTTAATATTTATATACTAATTTTGAACCCTACTACCCCACTGAAGTCTCTTCTTCAGTAATTCTCATGAGTTTCTAGGTATACAATTTAAAATAGAATTCCTCTAAAGTGACAATTGGTGTAGTCTCCCTAAAAATTATAAAATATGTATTTCAGTTTTAAAACTATGTCATGTTCATTGGGAAAATAGTAGATGCATTTCCATTAAGATCAGAAGTAATACAACTATTCCACTGTAACCACTATGGTAATACAATAATCGAGAGAAAATAATAAGTGGTATAAAAATTGTACTCAATGAGCTAAAATTATATACCCAGAAACAAGAGAATCAACTTTGAAAACTTGAAAAGCAGTTGAAAAGCTGCTTTAAACAATTAGAGAATTCATTAAGTTAAAATATATAGATGTCTTTCACAAACAAATTCAGTTAGAAATCACTGGAAAAGCAAACAAAAACACTTATAAATAACAATTATCACAACTGCAAAATACCTAGGAGATAAAAACCCAAAAACTTTCAAAAATTCATGAGAAAAAGAAGAAAAGCTTTTAAAACTCCTGAAAGGCATTTAAGAAGATTTGAACTAATAAAAATGTGCGCTGTTTCCTGAGGTAACAGGTGATTAGAATGTCAAGTTATTTTATAACCTAATGCTTCAACATTAATTTATGTCAATAAATTTTTATTGTAATATGCAAACACTTTCTAGTTTGAAACAAATAGATGTCAAATTTCATGTGAAAAGATAATAGAAATAGCCCATAAAACTCAGAGAAGGAGGAGTAGTGAAAAGGTAATAAGCCCAAATGAGTATTAAGATACATTATAAAGCTACAATAATTTAAATTACATGATGCTAGAGTAATCCATATTGCATGATACTGGGCATGAATAGATAGACTAGTGGAACAGAACAGAAAGTAGAGAAATAGTCTAAATCAATATGGAAATTTAGTATATATGAAAAATGACATTTCAAATTAATGGTGTTAGGAGAACAGAATGCCTACCTAGAAAAACTGCTGTCATGTCAACTACTTAAAATTTAATGCAATACATTCAGAATGGATTAAAGACTTAAATGCAAAAATAAACCATAAATGTACTAGAAAAAAGTGTGTGAATTTCCTTTGAATTGAAAAAAATTTTAATGTTTATTTATTTTTGAGAGAGGGAGGGAGGTGGTCAGAGGATCCAACGCAGCCCACTCCAACCCACAAACTGTGAGGTCATGACCCGAACCAAAGTCTGACGTGCAACCAGTTGAGCCACCCAGGTGCCCCTCTTTTGAATTTTAAAATGAGAATGATCTTCCAACTTATGACACAAATTCTAAAATCCATGTTAGAAGGATGGGTAAATATAACTATATTTTTAAAAACTTTTGAATAGCAAAATAATAATGAATAGGATTAAAAGACAAAAGGCAAACTAGGAGAAAATAGTTGCAACTTGGATCACAAAGGGCCAATTTTTCTGTTTAAAGAGCTCCTAAAATTGATAAGAAAATAGCCAATAATCAAATAGAAAAAATGGACAAATTACATGAATAGTAGTTCACAGAACATAAAGTACAAACAACTCAAATATGAAAAGATTTCCAATATAAGAGGAAGCATTATTATAATTACACTGAGATGTATTTTTTCAACTTATCAGACTGACAAAAAATCCAAATGTTTAAAAAGACTTTCTTTTGGCAACATTAAAAAGTACAAAAGTATATAAATGTGTATAAGCCTTGACTCAGGAATCTGGGATTGGAGAATTTATCCTACACATATATTTGTACATGTGAAAATGTTGTATTCAATATAATTTTGTCATATTGCAATAGTAATAACTACCCAAGTGTAAGAGTAACTGATTACATAAGTAATAGTACATCCATTTAAAGAATACTTTGAAACTTAAAAAAAAAATTAGAAGCTATATATTGATATTAAAGTATTTTCAGGTGCCTGTCCATCAGGGACTTGCTTTTGCAAGAACATTGAATACACCTTGCTTCACTGTGAAAATAAATAAATAAATAAAGTATTTTCAGGATATATTAAGCAAAAAGAAAAAAGAACAAAACAGAGTATAAGCATGATAACTTTGGGTTTAGAAGAGCTGAATATGAGTATATATATTCATATTTCCTTGTATTTTATAAAAATACCCTGGAAGACACATTAAAAATGAAAAATAGAGATTATGTTGGTGGAGGGGGACTAGATGAATTAGGTATAGAATGAGAAGAATAATTTATTGTTAACTTTTAGGTTTGTTTTAGCAACTAAATGAATTTTTTGCCAACTCAAAGGATTAAATACACATAGCCTTTCTCTTTTTATTGGTATGAACAGAATTTATAGATTAATTTAGGTAAAAATTGTTATCTTTGCCCTAATGAGCCTTCCTATGCTTAATCAAGATAACCTTTTCCATTCTATTCAAGTTTTCCTTCATAACTATCTCTAGGTTTTCACAATTTTCTTTCCATCAATCTTAAACATTTCTTAGTACTTATCACAGAATATTTTACTATTTTTGATTGTGTTATAAAGTGTACTTTTCTCCATTACAATTTCTAAAAGATTACTGTTTGCTCTCTTAATCCGGTTTGGCTGTTATAAGAGAATATTATAGACTGAGTGGGTTACAAACTTCAGAAACTTATTTCTCACAGTTCTGGAGGCCAGTAAGTTCAAAATCAAAGCACCATAAGGTTCAGTGTCTGGTGAGAGCTTCCTGGTTCACAGACAGCCATGTCTTCACTGCATCCTGACATGGTGCATGAGGTAAGGGAGCTCTCTGGGATCTCTTTTACCCCTGTATTGCCATTCATGAGGCCTCCACCCTTGTGACCTAACCTCCTCCCCAAAATCCTACCTCAAGATATTGTCACATTGGTGTTGAGGTCTCAATATACAATCTTGGAGAGACATAAACATTCAGTCTATAGGAGAGGCTGTTGATTTTGTTATGCTAATTTTATATGCAGACATCTTTCTGAATTTGTTCTTTTTTTTATAAGAATTTTACAGTTGAACTTTTTGGATTTGTTTTTTCTGTTCAATTGCATCGGTTTGGACTTCTGGAACAGTGGGCATTAAATTATAGTATGGTGTGTGAACTTCCTTACTTTGCTCATGAATTTAAT
>NC_043705.1:48572767-48626319 GCF_006229205.1 Suricata suricatta
AAAAAAAAAAACCTCTTTCTTCTAGCATAAACAAAATAACTTCCAGATGGATTAAAGAGTAAATTGTTTTAATAATTCAAATTTTAGAAAGAAGTAGAATCAGATAGCCCTCAAACATCTGAAGAGAGGAAGGCCTTGTAAGCTTAGAAGCAATAAAGCATAACTTTAAAAGGGAAAGCTCAACAGGCTTACTACTAAATCATAAATGACCATAAATAAAAAACAAATAAGTATATTAAAAGAAGTCACAGACTAAAGAAATTCTTTGTAACATATTTAATGTACAAAGGGTTAATATCTTTAAAGTAAAACAGAGAGGAGCCTGGGTGGCTCAGTTGGTGAAGTGTCTTTTTTTGTTCAGGTCATGTTCTCAGGCTCGTGAGTTAAAGCCCCATATCCACAAGGAGCCCGCCTGGGATTCTCTCTCTCTCCCCCTCTCTCTGCCCCTCCCCTGCTCTTACTCTTTCTTTCTCTCAAAATAAATAAACTTAAAAAATAAAAAAGTAAAAAAGAGCATAAACAAATATTAAGAGAGAGCAATATCTCAATGGGCAAAGGAAAGAGCTCAGAAGAGGAAAAAACTAGAAAAAAATAGAAAGATGATCAATCTCTGTAACAATAAAATCCAAATTAAAAATAAATTAATTTACCACTTTACTGGAAAAGTTACTGATATAAAAATGATATAAAATCCACCGTCAGAGGGGCACCTGGGTGGATCAGTTGGTTGAACATCTAACTCTCTATTTCGGCTCAGGTCATGATCCCAGGGTTGTGGGATCAAGTCCTGTCTCAGGCTCCACGTTCGACGTGGAGGTTAAGATTAAGATTCTCTCAAGCTGTCTCCCTCCCCTGTCTCTGCTTTCTCTCTCAATCTCTAAAAAAATTAAACAAATTAAAAAACTTTTTCGGGCTCTGTGCTGACAGCCCAGAGCCTGGAACCTGCTTCAGATTCTGTCTCCTTCTCTCTCTGCCCTTCCCCTGCTCACACTCTATCTCTCAAAAATAAATAAACATTAAAAAAATTGCTTAAACTTTTTAAAATCACTGCTGGAGACATATAGTAATAATTGTACTTCCATCTACAGCTGCTGTGATTGTAACTGATTATGGTTCTTTAGGAAAGCAATTGGCAATATGTATGAAGAGGCATAAAAATGAAGTTACTTTTTTATCCAGTAATTTCACTTCTGGGAACCTGTCCTATGGAAACAATCCAAAATATGGAAAAGAGTTTATTTATCAAGATGTTCATCACAGCATTATTTGTAATTATGAAAAAATAAAAACAATCCAAATTTCTAATAAGGGAATAGTTAAGTAAGTTACAATGCATCATTTGAAGGATTTTATGTGGACACTAAAAATAGAGCCAAAAACCTAAATAGTAAAATGCTTATCCTATAATAGAATATTCAAAATATCATGCACACTAAAATACCCAATTAACAAGAGTTGTCATATAAATGGTAAAATTATGGTGTTTTGATATCACCCCCATTCAGCCCTGCTGTAAGAAAATTCTTTGCTCATGACAATTTCCCACCTTAAATTTCCAAACAACCCATTGCTTTCTTAGTGAAAGCATGGAGAGAATTTCAGTTTACAGGTCATTGTTATTGTCTTGGGTTACTATAATGCCCAAATCCACCCTGTTCATCCAGCACTCTCTCTCCACTGCCATGAAAGCCATTCTCTAACTTCTGGGCTTTGGATTCAGGTGAAGAAAGCTTAGAGTTAGTCTTTCCTGTCAAATGTGGATCCTCATCTGGCCTCTGCGAGGTGTGGAGAGGCAATTAGCTTAGGAAATGAAAGGCATTTAAGGGTCTCCCACCACTATGATGAGCTTCTCATGACACCTCTTCCGCAGAGGAAAGAGGGTAGATGTCTGCTCCCCACATTACCCTACATATTAGGAATGTTTTTGTGACATTCCATCTAAGTTGTCAATTACACACTGTATAAAGACTAAGGCAGGGTAGGCCTCTCCCCTTCACCCATTATGCCTGCTTCTCACTTGTCTCCTCTCTGACAACCACTAGTTTGTCCTCTGAATTTATAAGTCTGATTCTGCTTTCTGTTTGTTCATTCTTTTGTCTTTTTTTTTTTTTAGATTCCTTATATAAGTGAAATCATATGGTATTAGGCTTTGTCAATCTGACTTATTTCACTTAGCATAATACCCTCTAGGTCCATCCATGTTGTCCCAATGGCATGACCCCATCCTTTTCTATAGCTGTGTAATATTCCATTGTATATACATATATACCACATCCTCCTTATCCATTTGTCTATTGATGGATGCTTAGGTTGCTTCCATATCTTGGTTATTACAAATAATGCTGCAGTAAATGAAAGTACATATATCTTCTTGAATTAGTGTTCTCATTTTCTTTGGTAGTAGAATTATTGGATCAAATGGTATTTCCATTTATAATTTTTTGAAGAATCTCCATACTGTTTTCCACAGTGGTTATACCAATTTACATTTCCACCAAGTTTCCATTTTCTCCACACAACACTTGTTAATTCTTATCTTCTTGATTTTAGACATTCTGACAGGTCTTAAGTGATATCTTATTGTGATTTTGATTCACATTTCCCAATGATGAGTGATGTTGAGCAACTTTTCATGTGTCTGTTGATTATCATCAGTATGTCATCTTTGGGAAAATGTCTATTCAAGTCCTCTGTCTACTTTTAAATCAGACTTTTTGGTTTTTGGTGTTGAGCAGTGTAAGCTCTTTATATATTTTGGATAGTGACCTGTTATCAAATACATCATTTGAAAATATATCCTCGCATGCAGTAGGTTGCCTTTTTGTTTTGTTGATGGTTTCCTTCATTGTACAAAAGCTTTTTATTTTTATATAATCCCATTAGTTTATCTTTTCTTTTCTTTCACTTGCCAGAGGAGGCATATCTAGGAAAATGGTGCTAGAACCAATGTCAGCAACATTATTACCTCTGTTTTCTTCTAGGAGTTTTATGATTTCAGGTCTCACATTTAAGTCCTCAATAAAAAAGTGAAATTATTAAGTAATAGGTGACTAATTGGTTCACTTTTAATAATCAAGACATGTAATATCCAATCAAAATTTAACTTTCAAGCCAAAAAACAGCAGTACTATGGACAGTCTTAGATTTTCTTTCTGTTTGAAATATTACAAATAGGTAGCCATTTCCATTTTTTAATATTTAAATCCCTAGGGCCTCTATTACCCAGGCCTGGAATAATAGAGTGGGAAAGGGGGGAGGTCTCAGTGAAATTAAAAATATACAACTTTTCTATTAAATAAAGACTAAAAAGAGAAGCAATAGGGATATGTTTGTTTCCAGTCATTTCAAAAAGTAACCAACAAAATATATGAGTTTATAGGCTCCTTAGGAGGCTCAAGTTTGACAGTTTGGGATTGTGTATGGCCTGGAAGGAAGAATCTTCAAAGGTATTAAGTCCATAATATTCTGGAACACAGTTTGCCACTGAAATGATTTTCAAGTCTGCTTAAAAGTAACTTAAAGTTTGGTCATTTACTTAGCCTTAAAAACAGATGAATCACTTTGTCATCAAATATATACCTAGTGAACATGTGTGTAAGATGTGACACTAAGCAGAGCAGGCCCCGCTCAGCCGCCTGGCCTGGGAAGAACTGCTGGAGGCCTTAACCAGTCCGTGGGATGCAGGCCTGGCCGGCAAGATCTGCTCCTTCCTGCTGGTGACCTAAACCATCCCCACTCTGTCAGGACCTGAAGGCACATTTCTCTTCACTCACTTGACCAAGAGGTGTTCCCTCTGAGATATATTTTTTTATTATTGTTGATGCCAATTCAGGAGAAAGATGACTATTCGTGCTGCCACAATCGTCACTACAACTGGATCCTTAAAGATTTGGCCTACATACTCTCCAGCAAGAAACATCAACTGCACTCTCTTTAAAATCGTACACTAGCTTCTGAGGGAAAATATCAAAAGAGAAGAAATTCATGGAGTGAGACTCTAAACTCATGATCTTGATTTTGAACACAAGTTCCAATATTTATGTAACCAAACAACTATTGTTTCCTTTACAGAAGGCACTCACAAAGCTATAAACATTCCCACAATGACTCCATTGTCTAAAGATGACCGGGAGATACTTTTGGCATTTCCTTTAGAGTCTGAAACATTTTCTTTTCAACAGCCTCAAAGGTGATAATTCATTTTGTGCAAATCCCTTAACATCTTTAAGCCCACGTTTCCTCACAGTCCAATGGTATCTATTTTACTAGGCTTTTGTGAAGGTTCGATGAGAAAATGTGCAAATAGTACTCAGCACAGGGCCTGACACCTAGCAAGTGTTCAGTAAATGTTATTAGTATTATATGTAGAATAATTACACTTGTCATAATTCCTAGAGGATGCACAGTATTTTTGGAGTGTTGAAGGGCTTTTGAATCTGTCTTAAATCAGGTGGTGATACAGCTAAGTAATGTCAGTCACAAGAAGAGACTATAAAGCAAGAAATACATTTTCTTTCTGTAGTCTATAAATTATAATTTTTTAATCTTTGAAATTGTTCTTTAAATTTTATGTATTTATTTTGAGAGAGAAAGAGAGAGTGTGTGAGTTGGGTAGGGGCAGAGAGAGGGAAAGAGAATCCCAAGCAGGCTCTACACTGCCAGCACAGAGCCCAATGCAGGGCTTGAACTCACAAACTGCGAGATCATGACCTGAGCTGAAATCAAGAGCCTGAGGCTTAGCTGAGTCGCCCAGGCATCCCAACTGGAACTTTTTTTAAAGGAGTCTCAATACTTTGATAAATAATGGCAGCATGCTTAAAAGAAGCACCTTCTTCTAAAACCTGCCCTGAAAGAAACACAGCAGCTTCTTGCAATGAAGGCTTCCGGGCAATGTGAGGCTCACCATCCGTCACTGTTTCCACAGTCACATCTGGTTCAGTCCAGTAGGAGGTGACAAACAAAAAGATGGCATGTGCAAATTGAAATAATACAAACAAGCACCTGTAAACGTTTGCTTTGTAATTCTCTCTCATTTTATCTCCTCCATGTGTTGTTTCTCTCTCTCTCTCCCTCGCTTGCTCACTCTCTCTGAGCCTTTGAGGAGATGAAAGAGGGAATTTTCTTAGAAGGCTCATATTTCCATATCATTTGTGTTTATGTCATTTCACTGAAAACAAGGAATCTGAATTGTTAGTGTGTGGCACAAGTTTCAAATCTTTGATTCTTTTTCTCTGCATCAAATTACACCATACCCATCCTTTCCATTCATAACTTCAAAATTGCTTTGTAGGTGTAAGCGGCTTGCTCAGCATTACCCAGGGCCAGGTGGGAACTCTGTCTTTCCTGAGTAAAGGCTGCCAAGCAGTGGTAATATCACTAAAACATTAAGATCAATAATCCTAAAACACTGGTGATTTCCCTTACATAAAAACTATGTCTTTTTGGTTTATTAGATCTTTCCCCTTGGACTCTAGAGTCTATTAGACATTCCTTATCTATAGAGAAACAAAATATAAGGGAAAGGGATGTAGTGAGAAATAAAATAGAATGCCTAACCTCCTTGATAATGAAGGTCCCTTATGAGAAAGCTGAACATTTGTGGACATAGGCTTGCTTTTGATGCTCACATTTCATAGCAACTGATCCATGTAAGGACACTCAGATTCTCAGGCTCATGACCCTGATTTCCAAAGAGCCAATGTTTGTCTTTGGTAGCAGCAAGTTTAGGAAATTCTGTTAGTAATGCTAAGCATGAAACTGGCATGTAGTGAAAAAGGGAAGTTCATATCCTGGCTTGGTGAGTATACTACGTGTGTGAGTAGGAAGGTTCTGAAGCAAAGGTTAAATAACCAGTCGGTACTGATTACATTTCCCTTCTGAGCCTTGCAACTTATTTCCCAGGAGACCTAAATCACAAGCTAGAAAAACCTTAGAGCTTTAAAGGATCTTTCAGCTTGAAGAATCTTCTTCATTATAACAATGAGGAAACTAAGGCCCAAACAGAATTATGTCACAGGCTCAGAGTCAAGCTAGAATTCATTTCTAGGTCCCAGAAGGACATGGTTCTCTTAACTTGCAGACTACATTGTTTTCAGCTCTTGCTTTTTACTTCTTAGTTTCCTTAGGAAACAGAAGTATCTCACTACCTACCCATTTCCACTCTCCAAATCTCATAATCAGCTTTATCAGGGAATTGCCTTACATTAGAGGATGCAGAACACATTAGCAAGGAGTCTGTGGGGCTCTCTAGAGAGGGTTTAAAGGAGAAGGAGCTCTCTATTAAGGGAACATTTTAAGTGCAGTCTTTGCTAGAGGCAAAGGCACAGAAGAGCAGCCTTCTAAATTCCTTTCCTGTCCCATGATTCTTCTGTTAGACACTCTCCATGACAAAAATCAAGTGTTGAGGGGCCTTCTAACAAGTTGACATTGAAATGAGAATTTCATCTCAGATAAGAGGCAGAACTAATTTTTTATTTAATCCAACTAAGCCATGTGCCCAGTTTCTTCGGGTTAGTTTGAGTCCAATATCGACAGAGGTTGAATAAATCAGAGCACACATGGATGATGAGAACATGATTTTCAGAGTGATTTGAAGATTGTCTCTACTTTGCCAGCTCATGGCTTGCAGCAAGTAGGTAAACTTAGATTAACCCTAGATTAACCTAAAGACAAAAGAACCTTCAGCCAAGAGACTAAGATAGGGCTGAGGGGGAGGGGGAAGAAAAATATGCTATGTCCTAATCACTAGGAAAGAACAGGCTGTCCAAGCCAATTCTGGTCTGATCTATGAGATCAATTGCATCTGGAGCTCTTTGGCTACTGGCAGCAATCACACAGACAGCAGTGCAGTGCTTAGGAAGAATTACCTCATTGAAAAGAATGGCTGTGGCTACCAACCTCCCTTTCTGACCCTCCCTTTCTGAGTCTGCGCTCCCTGTCCTCAGCCAGGACGAGGTTGTTGGTTGCCCAGTGATGCATAGCTAGTCTGAGAAGTATGTTGATATTGCAAATCTACAGTCTCTTTTCCAGTCAACCAAGTATCTTCCTGTTCAAATCCATCTTAAAATGTAAATGAATACAAATTAGTAAGCTGCTTTCAAATGGTTGGTCTTTTAGGGATGCCTGGGTGGCTCAGTCAGTTAAGCATCTGACCTTGGCTCAGTTCATGATCTCACAGTTCCTGCGTTCCGGCCCCTTGCTGGACTCTGTGCTGACAGCTCAGTCTGGAGCCTGCTTCAGATTCTGTGTCTCCCTCTCTCTCTGCCCCTTCCCCATTGCAATCTGGCTCTCTCTATCTCTCAAAGATGAATAAATGTTAAAAAACATTTTTTTTAAGAAAAATCAAATGATTGGTCTTATTTTCTTCCCCAAAATTTTCTTTTGGGGCTATCTCTACAGATCACAATTAGGGGAAACTTAATCATCTCTCTTATACCCCTTCAACATTGAGTGCACCCACATAAATGTGGGGGCATGGTTTGTCATTCAACTCCAGGGCCAAAGAAGATACATGTTATTGTTAGAGCTTAAATTTGTTTATATAAGTAGACTCCTCCCCAGAGGAAAAGCTAGGGTCCTTTTCTTTGTCCTTCCCTCTCTTTCACTTATTTACCTCTTCAGGAAACACCAGAAAGCAAAATGGATGTCTTTATGAGCCACTTCAATTAGTGATCATACCAGAGTGGAAATGGTGTGCAATGGGAGTCAGTAAAAGAGTACAGATAAGACTTGGGTCACATAGGGACTGGGAAAACAGAACTTCCCTATTAGCAGGGAAAAATATGTTGGGGTGGGGGGAGAAAGGCTTATACTGCCTTTTTTTTTTTTAATGGCATAGAAGGTCTCTTGGACTTCAGATAACTCTTACAAAACATTTTGATGGATTGAGTGCAAAAAATGAATCAAACATATGGATTAAATTTTCATTATAATACAGATGGGTTTTTCTTTTATTATTAAATTAAGGGAAATGTTTGGCAAAGTATATTTGGTTTCGGCCAAACCCAGGACATTTGAAAAATAGTTTTGAGATATTCAGTGAACTAAACACAAAGCCAGGTTTACCCATCCCTAGAGTTTGGAGAAATGAAATTTGGCTCATCAAAGCTTGATTCAGCATCAAATATATTTGTGAGGAAAGAAGTTTCTGAAACACCAAAATTGCCTACGTGCCTTATAAGAGCAGTGGAAATGCCCAAAAGTTATTGAATAACTCAGCCTGCCCAGCACTATAAAAGGCAGCAATCCAGTGACCTGAGAAAAAGGTGAGCTGTTCCCCTCCTCCCTCACCAAGATATTACGAACTGAACCAAAGCCAGCATATTCTGTGTTTGAAACTCTGCTGTCTAGCCTAGAAAATTATCACAAAGCAGCAAATGAATAGGAAATGCTCATTTGAGAGAAAGGTCATCACTGTAGCTGGATGGCTGACAAGGCTTTTATTATCTGCATTAACCAGAAGAATTTAGAAAAGTAAAGGACAATAACAGTATTGATGAAAGGTAAGGTCATATTGTTGGATATTTTTTCCAGGCATTAAGAACTTCATTTTACTTATTAAAAAAAATCCCAAAGGAATGCATGGAAATTTTTGGCACTCTAATGCCAGCCTGTTTGAATATCTTTCCATCAACCCATGGGTTACTGGAAAAATCTTTTTTTTTTTTAATCCATCTATCAGCAATCCATCTGAACATGACTATACATGAAATTCCAAGTTTAGCAATCTTTCATTCCTGCACATAGCCATTGTGAAACTCCATTCTACCCATGGTAAGACTTCAGTTTTCTGCCAGTGTTTTGGAGGAATGGGCTCATCCAAAGAGTCAAGTATTCTGGGAAACTAAATGTTCCAAGTATCAAGCTCTGCCATCAAGCCACTGAAAGTTTGTATTCAAACCACTCTGAGTCGAAGTATTTGTCAATCTATGATCCACTCCTCTGGATTCTCAAATAAAGGACTATGTTGTATTGTAAGAATGCTCTAAAGGTGGATGAGCCAATACGGCTATTTGCTTCTCAACTACATGATTTCAGCTGCAACAATCTTTTAATACTTGTATTTTCTTTGCAGAACTCATGAATCAAGAAAGCAGAACAACTCTAGATATTTAAAGCATAAAGGATTTAATATAAGGATTCAGCAGCTTATGCAAGCATTAGAAGGCTAGGTGGTGTGAGATCAGGGACTGATCTCAGGAACTGAAGGCTTCATGGGAGACTGGTACCCATGACCTTAGCTAACTGTGGTACAGGAGCAGGTGATTCTCAGGGGGTTATCTGAAAATCCCTCGGAAAACCACATGCCTGCCCATACCGTGGCTAGAAAATGGCTTCTCCTTTTACACATTCTACATCTTGTGGTAGCACCTCTATTTGGCAAAATCAAAACCTAAATTCTTCTAGTAAAAGGAAACAGAGTTTCCAGACTTTCAGTGCTTTCATATAGGAGAGAGATTGGAAGGAAGAAAATTATGTTGAGTATCAACAGACATTATTGACCCATGTGGTCTTACTGCTTTTTTGCCTGTTGCTGAGCCCTCTATTGCTTACTCAGTGGGTTTGCCTTTGACATCCCACTCCATTCTTTTCCATCTTTATTTTTGTGATAATTAACATGGCAATGTCCAGAAAATCTGCTAGCTAGTATATTAAGAATAAACAATTGTGAGAAAAGATACTGAAAAACAGTGTTGCTGAGTTGTACATGCCAGACCAGATGTATTAACCCAGCTCTGCCAATTACTAGCTTCATTATATTAATATTTCTGACCGTAGGTTTTCTCATGTGAAAAATGGGAATAATAACACCTGCCATACCTACTTTTCCCAAAGATGTTGCAAGTATTGAATGCTTTATACATCTAAAAGTACTTCACCAACTATACTGTACTATAAAATTTAACCCATTCTTTCACAGCACTTAGTGCTTCTTTATTCTAAGGTGTAGAATTAGACATTTCAGACGTGTAACACAAAGACAAACAGCCTCTGTACCCTAGAAATTTACCACTCAGTAGCAGTATAAAGTACATTAATTAAAAAAATAAAGTAGAATATCATAAGGGCCACAATAAAGTACATAAATTAAAAATATAAAGTAGAATATCATAAGGGCCATAATGAAGTACAAACAATAACAATTTGGTTGAGGAAGAACTATTATTTCCATTGGAGAAATGGTGAAGGGTTTTTTTGACCCAGCTCTCTCATTTGCCTACCTAGTCTTCTGTTTGATACCTGGAGTCCCACTTTCATGTACTTTTCATGTGTTTCCTACAGATACCATCATCTTAATGCCATCACATTTCCATTTTCTTTTTATTCCATTCCCCTTATAATTAATCTAAGTCAGAGTCTTACCAGTGTTTGTCTGTACCACTGCAATACCTTCCTCATTAATCTGTCTACCCCCAAGCTTGCCCTCATTTTACTGACCACCTCACCCCACCCAACCCAGAACCTTATAGAAGGCTCATCTGTCCTCTGCACTGCTCTTAGAATACTCTATGTCCAATGCAAATCGAATCATACAATAATCTATTTAAAATCTCTTAAAAAAAAAAAAACCGAGGTTCAGAAGGAAGTTGAAATGCCTTCACTTAGCGCACAAGGTCCTCCTTGATTTGGCCCCAGTTTTCCTCTCGAAACTGAAATACATGGATGTGTCTTTATGCACGAACCTCATGACACCTATTTATAACACTCAAAACAGCATGTTTTTCCCTTCCTGATTCATAATGGCATTAAGAGTAGTATAACTGTGACCCTTAGAATGAGGGATTTAAATTGGGATAATGGTGCCCTGGGGAACAAAAGGGCTGGGTGGAGAGAATAAAAGACGAAGGAAGGTAAAACCTGCTATTTGTATAACCTGGTTTATGTGGTCCTGCATACAGGAGTCAGGACTCAAGCTTACTGTTCTGTATGGAAGGAATCACTGGGGAGGAGGGCTCAGTGCAGCACTGGTACAAGTAACAGTCTTCTTTTCCGTGTGGAGACCAGAAGTCAGGAATGGTCTGCATCCTTTTACCGAGGAAGAACCAAGTGGGAGAGAAGTCTTACATGACTACAAGAACCTCCCTTGTACAGACTGTCCTCCAAATGTTTTCTAGTGGGATGTCGTTGTTGCAATTATTATAAGGATTATCTAACATTTACATAGCATGTTACTTTTTCCCAAATGCTTCCATAAATATCTCATTTAAGGATCAACTTATGGGCCCTCAAAATTAAAAGACAGAGTTTTCAGAGGGTGCCCAGGCTACTTACCAGGCTAACTAAAATGGTTATCATATGTCATGTTTTTGTAGAGGCTTTGAACTCTCTATTAAGTCTTGGCAAATCTAATGTGTCTAATTGGGTGTTACTTAAAGTTAACATGGCGACATGGTAGAGTCTCAAAAATACTTAAATGAATGAATAATCACAAACCTTTGTGCTAGGAACTCAGACCATCTCTTTTAAAAATTCAGCTAGTAGAGTATGGAAGATCAAAGGGAGTAGGTAGTGCGAGAACACTCGAAGCCTGGGGTAGACTGCTGACTTGCCTCTATTTGTTTTCCTTAAGTGTCAGACTGGTCTGGGTGTGTTCCTGTGTCTAAGGGTGGGGAGGGAGTGTGCAGAGAGGGAAGAAAAGATCCTTTTATTTTATAATTAATGAAATAACTAAGCTTTTTTGAACATTTTTCTTGGATATTTAAGGGCCCGTGGGTTTAATATTGCGCCACTAAACTAGTGATTGGTATCTATCGAGAATATTAAAATTAGCTTTTTCACAAACCTTTCTCCTTGACTCAAACACCAAAAGTTTGTCAACATCAACTTAGAGAAATGGAACCAAACAAAATGTGTTTAGACTCCAAATTGAAATTTGAAAGGATACATAAGCAATCCTTTTCAATCACTTCATAGATCATTATCCCTTCCTTTTTCCTCCCTTCTGAAGTTCTCTTCTGAAATAACTAGATCTTTGTGTTCTGAAGCTTCTAAAATTTCTGGCAGGATCCATATGACTTGATTCAGACCACAGGACAAATACCCTGCTGAGGCAAAGTGAAAGCCACAAGTGTTTTCACTTGGTACTTCTGGTCACCTAGTCTTGTGACTTCTTTCCGAGAACAGTGTAGTTCCCAAATTTCTTAATATCCTTTTGGAGAACCATGAGGACTGCTTCATTTACAATGTAATCCTATAGACAAAAGGGGTATATTCCATGGGTTTAGACTTTTTCAGGGAAAATTAAGACTGTTACGAGGGCCTTAACTTAAAGATTTTTTAACCTAATGATGGCTCTCTAATTAGGGAAAGGGTGAAAAATAACATTTGGAAAGCACTCCATAGCTGCTTTTCATAATTTTTGTATTTGTTTCCTGTGACAGCTGCAACAAATCACCACAGTGCTGGTGGCTTTAAACAATGCACATTTGCTCTCTTACAGTTTAGGAGGCCAGAAGTCTGAAATTAGTTTCACTATGGCAAAACCAAGGTGTTGGCCTTATGCCCTCTGTAACGCGTAGGAGAAAGGCGTTGAGTCAAGGAGAAAGGTTTGTGCCTCCCTCAGCAGGTTCTAGAGAAGAATCTGTTTTCTTGGTCTTTCTACCTTCTAGAGTTGTATTGCTTGTACTCCTTGGATCATGACCCCTTCTACCCCTCTGACCATCTTTAAAGCTAGCCACGTGGTATCTTGAATTCACTGGTCACACTGCCTTCTTCTGTGTCAAATCTTGTTTGACCTTCCTTTTATCAGGGCATTTGTGACTGTATTGAGTTTACCCAGATAACCCAGAATAATTTCTCTATCTTAAAATTCTTAATAATATCTGCAAAATCTCCTTTGCCATCTAAGATAGCATGCACTGTTTCCAGGGACGAGGACCTGGATATTTTGGGGGGCCATTATTCAGCCTACCACATATTTTCTTTTAATTTTCACAACTATACCATCACACACATACCTACTGAGGTACAGACAAATTAATAAATATATCATTATTTCAGGTAATAAGTAGAATAGCCAAAATTCAAATCCAGTTCTTCAGGTTTATGGAAGAAAAGAATAAATATCAGAAATAGAAAGCAACATTGATAACTTTTTCACATCTTTTTTCCCAAATTCCTTTCCCATCTTCTCCCTGTAGAGCTGAGAAAACCACTTCCCACTATATCTGGCTGGTGTTTGACAGAACAAAAAACTCTCTATTTCTTTTTTTTTTTAATGTTTATTTATATTTTTTTGAGAGAGAGACAGTGCATGTGGGGGAGGGAGGCAGAGAGAGAAGGAGACACAGAATCCGAAGCAGGCTCCAGGCTCTGAGCTGTCAGTACAGAGCCCGATGTGGGGCTCGAACCCACGAATCATGAGATCATGACCTGAGCCGAAGTCGGACACTTAACCGACTGAGTCACCCAGGTGCCCCAAAACTCTCTATTTCTAAATGTGGGATTGGAAAAAATGGTCACTGACCATTGGTTGGGACTGAACCTCAGATTTTATTTAAAATACTTTTAATAATGTTTCTCACCTTTCAGCTTATATTAAAAAGCAATTTTTGGTCCTTTCAGTGGGCCAGTCACTGTTCTAGATGTCTTTATATGCATCAATTCCTTTAACCCTCGCAACGCCTGTGCTACAGGTGCTAGCATTACCCGTGTTTTTTAATTTCACAAATGAGAAAATTGATCTGCACAATGGTTAGGTACTTGCATTAAGTTTGGCAGACCAGGATTCAAGCCCAGGTATCTTTAACCACTGGGTACTGTACTATACTACTTAGTCTAATGCTTTATATAAATTTCAGCCTTCTATTTTCCAAGTTCTGTAAGGGGAGGCTTTCTTCTAATTCTCCTTTGTCCCATATCACTGAGTTTAGTTTATTATAAATAATAGATGTTTAGGTATTGACTAAATAAACAATACCAATTGTAACTGTTATTTCTATTTTTCTCATATATTTACTCCTGACTTTATTTCTGCAGAGCTTTGCTACTCAAAGTGTGGTCCCCAAACCAGCAACTCAGGCATCACCTGGAGCCTTGGGAGAAACGGAGACTCTCAGGCCCCTCACCAGACCTCCAGAATCAGAATCTTCATTTTAATAAGTTTCCCATGTGATTTACATGCATGTTAAAGTTTGAAAACCAGCCTTTAAGGCATATATTTGGATTTAACAAACTTATTCCACAATATCTACATGGTTCTCTCAACTATTTGTACACTTGAATGCTGTGGACCTGGCCTCTTTAACTCCAGCCTATGCCTAAAGTTTAATGATGTGGCCAGTTCCATAAAAGCTATTTCTTTTGAATACATTTGTTTCTATGTGAGACTAGCAGTGTTACTTAAGGAAGGCCTTTTTTTTTTTTTTTGGCTTCAAAGCAAGTGCACAAGAATCTCCCCCGACCTCAAACACACATAGCCTCAGCTTCAGCAGACTACAGTGCAGTGAGCTAGAGAAGCAGCAGCAGCCCAGGTAAAGCAAGGATGTGCAGCCTTCCCCTGCAACAGGGGAGGAGGCTGCTCATCACCGTGACACAAAATAAGACCCCTAAAGTGGCTCATATGTTTCAACCATCAGGACTGTTTCATAACAACCATCTCCCCTTCACACACTCACCTCCAGACCCAGGGGCACCTGGCTACAGAAACTGATGAATAAAGAAGAGAATGATATCCAAGGAAACCCAAGGAAATGCCTTCTGGAGAATCTGAAGAATAGTGTGTGATGCCAAGATTGAGGAATCCCTTTTTAAACTATGAGCTGATATTACTCTAAGAATAATAAAGAACTCAATCAGCCTGGAGGGAGATCAGATCACTGCAGATCCCCACTCCTGAAGCTGGAAATCAACTTGACTCCTAAAATGGGATAGAAACATTGAACTGTGAAGAAACCAACAGTTTCAGACAACTTATCCTGCTTCTCTTTCAGAACTCAGTTGACTTTACTAGACTTTCCATTTGAATATTTTAATCTACATCTACATAAAAAGTATTGGTGGATTGCTCTAATTGACATGGTATCCTCAATCTATAAACACAGAGGATGCCAATACCCCACCACCCTCAGGGTAGGCATTTTTGAGAATTTTAGCCCCCAAACTTGGATTTAAACAGTGCCTGATCCCAAGTGTTTTTAACTGAGAACCTTTGCTTCTGATCAAGATGAAGTACCAGAAAATGAATTTATCCTCACTTTTGAAACAATCAAAAATTAGACATAATATATGAACCAACGGCATCCAAGACATAGGACATGAGGAAACAAAAAACAATGAACTCTGAGAAATATTAAAGAAATTAAGTGAACCATAATCACCAGCTTACTTCCTAGCCAGAGTTTCCAGGCTGCAGCTGGGAGAAGATACCTAGGCAGAGGCTGACATTTCCCGAGTTGAGATGACAGAGCTGGGAGTATGGGAAGACTACAGTTCGAAGGGCAGAGTGCCAGCGAGGAAAGAGAAGTTCAGAAAGGGAATGTGAGATCTATAGAAAGACCTCCTTGAGTATTCACCTGAGCACTGATCAGTAAGGTAACCATTAGATTGCAGGGAAAGAGCAAGACAAGAAGATGAGAGGAAAAGAAACTCAGAGGACATATGGAGCAGGGAATAGTACCTGTTTCCACTGGCCAGAAATGGAAAACCTCTTAATTGGATAGGCTACCATATTAGTTTTCTACTACTGTGTAATAATTTACCACAAATTTAGAAGCCTGAAAACAATATCCATTTATTATTTCAGTTACATAGATCAAAAGCCCAGGTGGGCTTGGCTGGGTTCTCTGCTGAGGGTATCATAAGGCCAAAATCAAGATGTAGTTGGGCTGGGCTCTTATCTGGAAGAATAAGAGCTCTGGGGAAGAATGTGTTGCTAAGTTCATTCTGTTGGCAGAATTTGGTTAGTTGTGGTTATAAGACTGAAGTCCCCATTTTCTTTCTGTCTATTGGCCAGGGATTGCTCTCAGTTCTTAGAGGCCACTCATAGATCCTTTCCACATGACCATCTTACATTTTTAAGCCAGCAAGGACACATCAAATCACCCCTGTATTTAGAATATTTGACCTACTCTTCTGCAATCATTCAGAAAGGGCAGAGGGAGAGGAAGACACAGAATGTGAAGAAGGCTCGAGGCTCTAAACTATCAGCACAGAGCCTGATATGGGGCTCAAACCCACAGATTGCAAAATCATGACCTGAGCTTAAGTTGGACCAACTGAGCCACCCAGGTGCCCCAAGAAGTGTCTGCTTTTAAAAAGCTCATATAGGTTAAGTCTACCTGGATCATCATCTCTCCATCTAAAACTCAATCTATTAGTAACAATTACATCTGCAATATCTCTTTTCCCAAGTATTGCAACATAATAATGGGAGTAACATCAGAGGTTGGAACTGATGTTGAACTTGGAGGCTGTCCAGATCCTCCCAAACGGAAGTACTCCGAAGGGTCTCACTTTAGTAGTGGGTTAATAATAGCCTTCCAGGGGTGCCTGGGTGGCTCATTCAGTTAAGCGTCTGGCTTCGGCTCAGGTCATGATCTCACAGTTTGTGGGTTCGAGCCCCGCATTGGGTTCTGTGCTGACAGCTAGCTCAGAATCTGGAGCCTGCTCCAGATTCTGTATCTCCCTCTTTCTCAGACCCTCACCTGCTCATACTCTCTCTCTGTCTCTCAAAAAATAAACAAAGATAAAAATTAAAAAAAAAAATTTTTAAATAGCCTTCCATTAAATGCTTCCCTGATCCATTTAACAAAGTTTACAAGCAAGACTCAAAAGCACCAAATGGTTTTTAGATTACTTAACCATATTCCAGAACAAAACTCTAGATTATTTATAGGAACACAAAAATATATAGCATCCAAAAAGGTAAAAATCACAGTGTCTGGAATTTAATTTAAAAAATCACCAGGCTTGCAAATCAGCAGGAATCTCTGACCTATAATGAAGATATATACTAAACAATCAAAACTAACTCAGAACTGACAGCAATGATAGAACTATGAACAAAGATTTTATTATAGTTATTACATCTACAGTCCATATTACCAAAATGCTACAGGGAAAATTGACAATACTAAGTAAAAATATGGAATATATATAATTTTAAAAGACACACAATGATGTATAGAGATCAAAAATATGTTATATGGAGTTAATGTCATTTTAGATATTGCAAAAGGAAATAATAGCGAATTGGAAGACAGCAATATACACTATTCAAAACAAAACACACAGAAAAAAAGAATAAAAATAAACACTTAATGTTTTATTCATGAGATCTAGGCAATTCAAAAGTGCCCAACATATATATAATTGGAATCCTCAAAAGGGAAAAGAACCAGTTTATAAAATAATAGCTGACAGACATAAATTTGTTGGAAACTATAAACTCACAGATCCAAGAAGCTCGACCAACCTCAAGCACCTCAACTACACCAATGCACATCACAATCAAATTTCTTATATACAGTGATAAAAAGAAAATCTTAAAAGTAGCCACAAAGGATCAGAATATGTACAGAAGAACAAGTATGAAAACATATTCCTCATTGAAAACAATGCAGATAAGAAAGACAGTACAGCAACACCTTTATGGTACTAAAAAATATTATTATCAACATAGAATTCTATACTCAGCAAAAATATCTATATTTCTCTCTACATATTACAATATATTATAGGGCTTGTAATATAAGTAGAAGTAAAATATACAACAATAGCACAAAAGATGGAAGAAGAAATGGAAGTATATTTATATTATTCTTATATGTGAGGAAATAGGGTATAATTTAAAGGTAGATTTTGATCACTAAAGATAAATATGATAAACTTTAGAACAAACACACACACCAAAACAAAACAAAAGATATAGCTAATAAGTCAATGGGGGAGAAAGAAGAAGGATAACTAAATATATTAAATACAATATAAAGAGGATAAGAAAAAAGGAACAGGGGTGCCTAGGTGACTCAGTCAGTTAAGCGTCTGGCTTCAGCTCAGGTCATGATCTCATGGTTCATGGGTTTAGGCCCCGCATTGGGCTCCGTGCTGACAGCTAGCTCAGAGCCTGGAGCCTATTTTGGATTCTGTGTCTCCCTCTCTCTCTGACCCTCCGCTGCTCACACTGTCTCTCTCTGTCTCTCAAAAATAAATAAAAGACATTTTAAAAAAAAGAAAGAACAAAGGTGAGATGGAAAATACAAAAAATATAAAACAAGTAACAACATGGTAAGCTTAACCCAAATATATCAATAATTACCTTAAATATAAATGGTTTAATCTCCTGTTGTCCAATACACTAACCACAGGCCATGTGGAGCTCTTTAAATTAGTTAAAAATTTACTAAAATAATCTATTTAGTTCCTCAGTCACACTAGCAATGCTTCAAGTGCTTAGTAGCCAACTGATTAATGACTAACATATTGGATAGATAATTTCTAACATTTCCGTCATCAGAGAAAGGTCTGCTGGAAAAGACTAGTCTAAATAATTTCATTTAAAAGCAAAATTATGCAACTGAATAAAAAAGCAAGAGCTATCTTCCAAAATAAAACACAGAGACACATAAACACACATGTGTACATGTGTGTGGAAATGCGGAGGGTCAAAAGTTAAAGGCTGGAAAAAGATATACCCTGCAAATACTAAGCATAAAAAATTTAGAGTGATTCTATTAGTGTCAGACAAAGCAGACTTCTGAATAAGGCATACAACCAAGGATAAAGTGGAACATTCCAAAATGATAAATGACTTATTTTACTTAACAATCTTCAATAACACTAAAGAAGACTTAACTAAAGATATTATTACCCAATATCAGAGATTCAAAACCCATGAAACACTGCACTAGACACATTCTCCTGCATGAAACAACATAAAAAGCTGGACAAAATATGTGAAACAGTGCTCTTCAAGGCATTAGACATCAGGCAACAAAGGGCAATAGTCACTGAGAGGCAGGAAACAAATGAAGTGAACCCTGTAGTTGCCTCATCGATAGGTCCTGGTGCAGAGATGGAGAGCACAGGTGGAACCTGGTGGCTCCCTGAATGAAAGACACAGACCTGATGACCCAGGGAGATCAAAGAAGCTACCGATTATAGGATAGAATGCCAGAGAAGAGAAAGTTATATGAAGAGAGAACTCCAGAGATCACAGGACTATATATATGTCAAAAACAAACAAACAACAAAAGAGAATCAAGTAGAATGGAGAGCACTGAAAATGGGATAAATAAAGGTAAACGTAAAGTTAATTTTTCTTATTTTTAATTTAATTTAAATGGTAGATTTAAAACTAAGCACATCAATAATTACATTAAATATATCCTATCTAAAACGTCAATAAAAAGGCAGAGATTATCTAGTTAGATAAAAATTTTAAAAGACCCAACTATATACTATCTACAAAAAAAAATCACCTTTAAATGAACTTACCAATAAATTATAATTTGTCAACTATAAATTAATACCTAAAGTAAAAGTTAAAAAATGGAAATAGATTTGGCATGCAAACACCAATAAAAAGAAAGTCAAAAAAGCTATATTGATATCAAAAAAAAAAAAAAAGACTTAAGAGTGAGAAATATCCAGGCACATGGGTGTCTCGATGGCTCAGTGTCTGACTCTTGGTTTAGGCTCAGCTCATGATCTCATGGTTTGTAAGACAGAGTCCTGCTTTGGGGCTCTCCTTTCTCTCTCTGTCCACTCACACTCTCTCTCTTTCTGAAAATAAAGAAATAAACTTTAAAAAAAAGAATGAGAAATATTGCAGTGGATAAAGTGGGACAATAAATAATGATAAAAGAGTCAATTCTCCACAAAGATGTAACAATCCTAAATTTAAATCTACATAAGAACAGGATTTTAAATTAAAGGATAAATACACAAATCTACAGTGGTGTCTGAAGTTTCACCCTTTGTCTTTTGATCATTGATAGGGAAAATGGATAGAAAATAAGATATAGAACAGCCTAGCAATAACCAACACACTTGACCAGACATTTATAGATACCCCAACCAACAGCAGCAGAATACACATTCTTCTAAAGTGCACATAAGTATTCATCAAGATAGACCATACCCTGTGCCATAAAACAAACCTTAGCAAATCCTAAAGAATAGAAATTACACCAAATACTTTTTTGAACATAGCAAAATTAAGCTAGAAATCAAAAACAGAATGGTATCTGGAAAATTCACAAATATTTAGAAATTAAACAACATACTTCTAAATAATAAATGAGTCAAACAAATCTCAAGAGAAAAATTTAAATATTCTGAATTCAATGAAAGGGAAATACAACATCACAATTTAAAAATTAAACATATACCTATCATACAATCTAGCTTTTCCATTCAGGTAAATACAAACAACCATGAGAAAAGAAAAAAAGAGGAAACTATATCCATGCAATAATTTTTACATGAATGTTCTTAAAATCTATATTTGTAATTGTCAAAAATTGGAAATGATCCAAATGTCTACAAACACGTGGATGAATTATGTTATATCCATACAATGTAATACTTGGATAAACAAATTTTGGTGTATTCATATAATGTAATTCTGCTTCAAAGAGAATGGAATAAACTATTAATGCATACAACAGTAGGGGTGAATTTTAAAACTATTATGCCAAGGGAAATAAGCCAGGCAAAACAGAATCCATATTATACAATTCTGTTTATGTAAGAATCTAGAAAATACTGACCAATCAAAAATGACAGAGCTGTGATTATCTAAAGACAGGACATGGAATGTGGAAGGGAGAGAGGGAAGGATTATAAAAGGACCCAAACTTCTAGGGGTAATGACTGTTTGCTATCACGATTATAATGATAGTTTCATAAGTATACAAATATGTCAAAATGCATCAAAATTGTGCACTTTTAAATATGTGCAGTTATTCTATGTCAACCTTAACAAAACAGTTAAAAATAAAAATTATTCAGGGAAATTCATGCAACCTTATAAAATTTTAATTGACTTTAACTAGATATCTTGCTGAACTTGGTTGGGACCTAAGGCTTCCATAAGCAACTTCCGTCCTCCACCCTATCTTTTCCTAGCCTACATAAAAACAAATAACAGGGAGTTTCATAAGAGCTGAATTTCATAAAATTTTGCTTATATGTCTAGAGTTTAAATTGATGTTATCAGCTTCAAAAAATTGTAAAGAGAAAAGCCTTAAAGATAAATATAATTCAAAAGAATAACTATCATCTCTAACCTTGACATTTAGCATCTTTTAGCCTATTCACTGCTGCTCCCCCTGGACCATAATTGCCAGCAATGGCATCAAGTTTTCTCTTTTCCATTATGCCATAGGGTTTTTGTTTTAATATATATATGTATAAAATTGTCTGATCCACTATTAAGATGCTGTGTTACTTCATGATTAAGTAGTTTTCACTTTTTATTCAGAATAAAAAGCTCAGTTTGGGCAATTTTATCACTGCTTATCCCATATCTAGGGAAAAACCATATCGTATTTGGCAGCAAGAATATCCTGTAACCCATTTTAATGCCACAACAGGTCTTGCCTGCTAGGGGGCACACCCCTGCCTTAAGGGTGCTTGTGCTGGCAAGAAATCCATATAGCACACTGACTCACTCAAATAAAACCGTGAACCAGGTCGTGAAAATTTAGAGCAAAATGTATACTGTTGCAGCCCATCCACATCTGTTCAATCAAATTAGCATTCATGACCAATATATTAAACTGAATACCCTAATGATGTTTGCCATTCCTGGTTTTGAGTTGATTTCCTCAACATATTAGCATTTTGTTTTTCTAATTTTAGAGAATATTAAGAATGGTTCTCTACTTAGCTATAGACAAGGTTATGGATGCTTTCCTCCAACACAAAGCAGACCCTGTGGCCCTCCACCCAGTGGAAATTCAGTTGTTAAGAAAATAATGCTTTTCGAGCTTAGCGATGTAGTTCAGGCCTCGTGAGCATTTGAGCATTGCAACCCCACCTTTCACACAGAAGAATTCCTGGGGCCCTCATGCTCTTTAGTTTTCACTGTTGGATGGCCACAGAAATAGTTTGTGGTCAGTGGTCACACAATAATCCTTGACAAGTGGCTATTGCCATTTGGAATCTCAAGTCTCAAAGGCGCATTTCCGCTCTTTTGCTCATTGTTACTGCCTGAGCTTCATCCCAGGATTCGTTGTAGCTATTGTTATTTTTTAAAACAACAGGAAGTTGCCATTGTCTGGTTTTGGTTGAGTTTCTCTGGTCTGCTCTTTCTGTGTTCATGTTATTAACAGCACCAGGAAAACACTGTTTGTATTTATCCTCTCCTAAATGTCAGCTTCCCCTGGACCCTGGCTGCTTGGGTTAAGTGGAATTTTCCAGTACAAACGTCCCCCAGTTTCTCATTCTTGATTTGGCAGCTAATTGACCTGTCATCCTTCATTCTGCCTAAGTTATTTACAATGTCTGGAACACTTCTGAAAAGTAAAATAATGAGGCCTAAAGTCAACACACTTTAAAAGAAATTCTAAGCTATCCTCTACACTTTCCCAGAAAGGTAGCACTGAAGTGATGTGATGGCAAGCTGTTGTTTCCCCCCTTCTTAAATAAAGAATCTCTTTGGATGAGTGTCTTAGCCACAGAAATGAGGCAATTTCTTCAAAATGCCCCCTTGGGTTCTCCTGTATGCTTTCTTATTTGTATTAATAGAATCAATCACAGAACCCTTGCTTCACATTTTACTAGGCATTTATACAATTCTGATTTGAAATTTGCTTCATAATATATTTGGCCAATTACTTCACATCTATCACTCTGTTGACATTGTACAACTGACTTACCAGCCCTGGAATGCCTATTTCCAGGATCCTTTTATGAGAGAAATAAATTTTTATCATAGAGTCTATATTAACATGTCTTAATCCCTGGCCCTACTCTCTGGAACTTGTGAGTGTTACCTTGAGTGACAAAGTTTCTGCAGGTGTGCTCTAATCAAGGGTCTTGAGAGAACACAGTGACTCTGAATTATCCTGGTAGATATTAAGTGCTATCCCCAGTGTTTATAAAAGAAAGGCAGAGGAAGAACAGACACACAGAGGAGAAGGCAATTGAGGACAGGAACAGAGATGGCAGTGATGTGGCCACAAGTTAAGAAATGCTAGAAGCTACCAGAAGCTCACAGAGACAAGACACGGATATGGCCTTGGAACCTCATGAAGGAATGTACCTGTGCTGACACTTTAATTTCTGTCCAGAGAGATTGATTCAAGACTTCTGGCCTCCAGGACTATGAGAAAATAAACCTCTGCTGTTGCAAGCCAAAAAACAAAACAAAACAAACAAACAAAAAACCAACCCAAAACTTAAGGACTATCAGAGCAGGAAATCCCTTTGGGCTTTTCTGAAATCTCCACTTCTTGTTAGGGATTCAGTGATGACATGTAGGACAGCATCATTTTCTCACATATGTCTCAGACTGAAATTGAGTCCCAGATACTTGTAGAATCAGTGACCTCACCATATTTCTCTACCCTGGAAATAAGAAAGAAATACAGTTTGGCCATCTCTGAGGACAGGGCCAAGGAGACATTTGTTAAGGGAGGCTACTCTGAGGGATATTATCAGACATAGAGATAAGTCACATCCCTAACTTCCTCTTCCCTTCTAAACCACAAAGCACCTGATCTGCTTTTTGTTAATTTATCTAAAGTTTTCTTGACACTATTTATATTTTCAGTTTGGACAAACTCCTGAGGTAACAAATCTGAGAACCTCTATGTAAGAGGTTGATTTTGTCGCCTGTAGGAAAATAGAAATGGAGTGAAGGAGAGTTATTCAGGCAGAGTCACTGTGCTGCAAGCCAGACCAAAAAGCTCCCTGAGCCTACCTTGTATCTATGCCCCTCCTGTGATGACAGAACAGCTCATCATGTCCAGCCTTGGTGGAAGGAAGAAAACACAGAGCCAGCACCCTGCCAGTTATATTTTCCTTCAGAATTTGGAACTCACACTAAAGCTAGAGCTAATATGTTCAGCTGGGCTATGCAGTCCCTTAACCTTTCCTTTGGTAGAAAGGACTATTGACATCTTTCTTGAAAAAATATTTACTATTACCTGTGAAGCTGCTTTGTGCTCCTTGGTGTTCAGGGTAAACAAAACAGGTGTGGTTCTTACCACTTGGGGGATTCAGTGGGTAAAAGGAGCAAAAATAGGCAGACAAACAAAAAGAAGTTTACAATAGATATAGGAGATGGGATAACTGTACAAACACATCAATAAATTAAGAAGAGGATTAAATATTTACAATATGTTCCAGAGCGACCCTGCCTTAAAGTGCTAAAGTTAAATGGAGAGATGGATGAATAGATGCAAAATGGATAGATGGATAAATAGGTAGTCTCAGGAACTAGGAAATAACTTGGAGAAAGTCTATGACTTGCTTGCTCTTTTTTTTTTCTTTTTAAATTTTATTTATTTCTTTTGAGAGAGAGATGGAGAAAGGAGGGACAGAGAGAGAGAGAGAGAGAGAGAGAGAGAGAGAATCCCAAGCACGCTCTGTGTTGTCAGTGCACAGCATGATGTGGGTCTTGATCCTGGGAACCAGGAGATCATGACCTGATTCCATGACCTGGGACCCAGGTGTCCCAACTTTCTTGTTCTTAATCTAGTACTACCAGGGAAGAGAGAGACAGTTCTCAGTAGATTTGCTATAAGAGGAAAGCTCTTATTGGGACACATTTTTAAGAGAGTTAGTCTGATATAGAGAAATAGGCAAAATACAACAAAAATAACTGCAATAAAAATAGAAAAGATGGATGGAATAGGTTTGAAGTGAGTGTGTCTGAGAGAGAGGAGATGACAGGGAGGAAAGATTTGGAAGGAGAGGTTTTTTGGTAAAGATCTTATGGACTCACAATGGGAGTTTTCAAAGTTCTCCAGGTAATTCTAACATGCAGCCAAGTTGGAGAAACACTGACCCATATCACCCTACAAATGACCACAGAGTAAACTTTTCAATTATTTTCACTTAATGGTTTCTTCAGAAAGATATCACATTCTTTCCTTACCAATTATTGTTACATGTCATTTCTTTCATTTACACTTTTAACAAATGACCTGTAATAGCCATAGGTAATTATTTTGTTGCCCTAAGTCTTGGCCTTTAACTTGTAAGATGAAAATAATACTATATTTACTTGCAGCTTTGCCTAAAAGATTAAATGAGGCAATATTTATAAAGCATTTAGCACAGCACTTGGCACATAGAAAATCCATAGAAACAGTGGCAATTACTATTAATAACTCTCCTATTCTCCTGCAGATGGTTTGCTAAGTATACCCTCTACCACTAAAGCATCAGGCTAACCACTTCTGCATCTTTGGTCATGTTGCCCTCTTCCCCAGATCTAGGCTCCATTCCTCTCAGTCTAAGCTCTGCCTATCTGAAGTTCTAGAAGCCCTGCCTATCTGAAGACCTCCTTGAAATCTGTTTAGGTGCTCTCCACATATACTTCGCCCTAAACAATATCTACCAATTTGGCATTCCTAATGATATGTTTGTCCTTGGTCTCAGGTGGTCTTGAACTGTCTCTTCACTTTACTATGCATGTTAAGCATTATCTCTACAGTTATGTTATAAACTCCTTGAAATCAGTATTTGCTTGTGTCATCATCGCACATCTATTCAGGCAGAGTGCACTTATTGTGTTGAATTGAATTACCATTTGCATCTAAGACACCCAAGTAGATGGCAAACTCCATGAGGGCAGAGATCCTGTGTGAGGGACTCAGCTAAATCTCTCCAGGACCTGGGACAACTAAGTGCTTGTATTTGCTAGGGCTGCCATAACCAAGTTATGGGTGACTTAAACAACAGATTTATTTTCTAAATTTGTAAAGCCTGGAAGTCTGAGATCAAGGTAGGGGTGGCTTCTTCTGAGACTTCATCTTTAGTTTGGAGGTAGCCTTCTATCTCTGTGTATCTGTGTCTTAATCTCCTCTTTTTATAAGGACACTAGGCATATCAGAGTAGAGCCCACACTAATAGCTTTACTTTTACTTTAATTACCCTCTTTAAAGACCCTGTCTCCAAATACAGTCACATTCTGAGGTTCTGGGAGTTAGGACTTCAATATATGAATGGGGTGGAGGAGGCACACAATTCAGCCCATAACAGTGCTCAGTAATATTTTGACATTTTGGGCTTTTCAAAAATTTTTAGATGTTATTTATTTATTTTGAGAGGAGTGCAGAGAGCATGAGTTGGGAAGGGGAGAGACAAGAGGGAGAATCCCAAGCAGGCTTTGCACTACTAGTGCAGAGCCCAACTTGGGGACCGGAGCCTAAATCAAGATTAGGACACTTAACCCAACTGGGCCATCCAGGTGTCATTCAGTAACATTTGTTGAATGAATGAATAGCAACTGGCTCAGTATATCATCACTGCCCAATCCAGTGTTATTACTTAGTGCAGTCTCCCACTTATTAAGCACCTATTATGTTCCTATCTTAGGTGGTTGTGGTAGGAAGATGAATAAGCTATAGTTTTTGCCTGAAGTGACTTAACACTCTAATGGAAGAAACCTCACACACTATTTCAATAAATGTAAAATAAACTAAGTTAAAAGTACATACAGGGGCACCTGGGTGGCTCAGTCAGTTAAGCACCGGCTTTAGCTCAGGTTATGATTTCACGTTTTGTGGGTTCGAGCCCCGCGTTGGACTCTGTGCTGACAGCTAGCTCAGAGCCTGGAGCCTGCTTTGGATTCTGTGTCTCCCTCTCTCTTTGACCCTCCCCTGCTCACACTGTCTCTTTCTGTCTCTCAAAAATAAGTAAAAAAGGCATTAAAACTTTTTTTTAAAAAAGTACATACAAGGAGATATGTGAGACAGAAGAAAACCATTTAGCCCAGGAGGGGTTTCAAGGAAGGGAAGCTTTTTTAAGGCAATAATTTCTGAAGCGAGTTTTAAAAGATGAATGAGGACTTGATACGAAAGAAAGACAAGAAGGGATTGATTTTAGTATAAGAGATTACACTGTCTACAGAGTGGTAGATAGATTTAAGGCAATGGTGGTATTAGGTGTGTGCACAAGAATACAGAGATAATTACAGTAGTTCAGGTGAGAGATGAAGAGGTTAGGCCAGTGGTAGTCAGGGCACGGGATCAGCAGACATGGAAATCTACAGGCTTTATAGGTTGACTGAATATGGAGGTGACAGAGAAGCAGAGGTATAGGAAACCTCAAAGGGAAGTGAGTTATTGAAGAATCTGTGTCCATGTTTTGAAACCACCACAATCAGCAACACAGGCATCTTGTGAGAAATGGAAATTCTTAGAGTCCACCCTAAATCCCCAAATCACAGTCTTCTTGAGATGAACCCCAGGAACTGTTTTAACAAGCCCTCCAGGTGATTCTGACGCCTGCTAAAAGGTGAAACTCTGAGGGAAAAAAAACATTTTTTTGTATCCAGGAAAAAAATTATCTCACCTTTGTTTCTTTCTAATAACTCTCATTGAATTATTCATGCCCTAGTGTTTGCTGAATATCCCAAAACCAGTTAGTTGATGGAAGGGAAAAATTGTGTGTCGGGCGGGGCGGGTGGGAGCGGAGAGATGGATTGTCTATATGTGTATGTATTGAGAAAAAGGGGTGGGGAAAATGCCCAAATACAAATGATGTCTATGCATCAAAAGATTATCTGAAATCTGATGTTTCTTATTTATATGCTAAAATTTAATATATAACCTAGTTTGGGGGAGATATTTTCTAGTAAGTACACCAATCAAAAGGAAATATAAGCACATCATAGAAAAAAGTTTCAATTTCAGGATCAAGATTTGGAAAGCACAGCTTTATTTGGTTGCCATGTTACTCATGCCTAATAAAAGAAAGGATGCATTAATATAATTGGTCAATATCTCAACAGCTGTTTTAATGGAACCCCATGGAGGAGTCAATAATGGTGACCCCAATGCAATGACCTTTGCAGGTCACAATTCTAATTTCTCACAGGTTATTTCCAATTGACTTAATAGAAAATGTTCAGGTGCAAAAGCAAATGGTTTGATTCCTGGAAAATCATTAGTAGTTAAGTAATTAAACAATCATTCACTTATTAACTTTTCCAGGTACTCTGGTCACACTTGACAACACCAATATTGCTTGGTAATTATATAAATTATTCCTTTTCCCCATTTGGTAGTTATCCAAAAATATATTTTCATGAAGATAACAGACACGGACATAACCTTCAAAGCAAGGGGGATTGGGGGTGGGTCTAGGCGCTAAGTTCTCCCAAGGATGGCTGCTAATTCTGAACATATACACTAAGCAAGCAGAATAGAATGGTGGTAACAACAAGGATTTGTTTAGTGTGTTACTTGAAATTTTAACAATCATGAACATTTCATAAATATAAATAATAAAGTTGTCTTTTAAAAGTACAATTTAAAAAGAAAGAAAAGATCTGGGTGAAGAAAAAAGCACTGGTGTCAAAGTCAAAATATTTTGGTTCAATTCCTGATTCTGTAACCTGCTAGTTGTATGATCTTGGGCATGCTACTCAGCCATTCTAGTCTTCAGTGTTCTCATCTTTAAAATAGAATTGCTTATCTCAAACACTTGCTGGCACATTATAAGCATTTAGCTAAAGCATTTAGCGCAACGCCTGTCAAGATGAATACTGAATAATACTAGCTTTTGAATCAGCTCAGATCAGAGTTCAAATACCAGTTCTTCTACTTACCAGCTATATGCTCTTGGACCAAACATTTCACCCCCATAAGCCTGTTTGTTGGTTAGTTTTTACATACGTAAAATGAGGACAAAACTATCTGTCATGTAAGATATTGGAGGACACTGACTAGACACTTAACAAATGATGGCTATTTTATATCAGCTTTTCAGCATGGATTTTATCTTCTACATCAGTTTACTTCCATTGTCTCTGTTACTTGGCTAAGTTCAGTCCTTGGTACTGCCCAGTCTACACTGGGACTGGCAGAGGACCTTCTTCACAAAGAAGAATTTTTTTTTCATTTTGTGTGTTTGTGAAAAAGCCATCTTACATATATCTGCTCTTAGACTGTACAGGACCACAGGGTAGGGACCCCATAATTGGTGGGGGAAGAGGACAAGTATATCTCAGATGTATTTTCTTGATGTTTTCACATTTTTACCAATAAAGCCTCTGTCTTATTAGAATGAATTGTTAGCCATCTGACTTTCATTGAAGGCTCATATTCAGTCAGGCACAAGCAATGAGTCAATATGATCAGAAATGGATGAAAAGAATGTCATAAGAATACAAAACCCCAGAAGGTGATTAGATATAACTGCATTATTTTGTTGTTGTTTTAACTCTCCGTGACAAAACACATGAAAAATAAAATGTCAAATGATACATGGGAAAGTATCTGCAATAAGTATAGTAAAGTGTTAGTGCCCTCAATATAAGAACACTTGTAAATCATTAATATGAAAAAGACTAGTATCCCAATAGGACCAAAAAAAAAAAAAATGGGCAAAGAATAGGAATAGAATGTTCACAAAATAAGATAAAAGAATGAATAAATGGATGAAAAATTAGTGACTTAGTAATAAATAAAAGTAAATGAAAACTGAAATGTGAACAAGGTAAAAAAAACCACTTAAATTTCATCAGATGGTCAAAGAATTTGTAAGTTGAGGATTCGTAGTGTTGACGGGGTACAGGAAAATTGTACTTTACAAAGTGTTGATGGAACTTTTCAGAAGTGCAATGTGTACCTGGTAACACATATCAAAAGTTTTATGTGTAAAGGTACTTGGGTGGCTCAGTCAGTTAAGCATCCGACTTTTGATTTCTGCTCAGGTCATAATTTCACAGTTGGTGAGATCAAGCTCTACATCAGTCTCTGCATTGACAATGAGGAGCCTGCTTAGAATTCTCTCTCCCTCTCTCTCTGCCCCCGCTGCCCTCTCAAAATCAATAAGCATTAAAAATAAAAGTTTAGGGGCATCTGGTGGCTCATTTGGTTAAGCATCCAACTTTAGCTCAGGTCATGATCTCATGGTCCATGGGTTTGAGCACCACATCAGACTCTGTGCTGACAGCTCAGAGCCTGGTGCCTGCTTCAGATTCTGTGTCTCCCTCTCTCTCTGCCCCATGCCACTCCACCTCAAAAATAAACATTAAAATAATAATAATAATAATAAACATTAAAAATTTTAATAAATAAATAACTAAATAAAATGAAAAAAATTAATGTTTAATGTGTATATCATTTGATCTACCAATCCAACTTTTAAGACTTTATCCTAAGATACATGGTCAAGATGTATATAAAGAATGTTTGTTACATAACTGTTCATAATAGAAAAAAACTTTTAAACATTCAAAATCTATTCATGTGATTAGTTAAAAATAAGAAATGGATCAGTAATTTTTTTCATACAAGATAAAACATAGTTCTATTACATTTATTATATATCTGTTGACATGATTGTCTATCCCCAGCAAAGGGAAATGGGGTCGCAATCCAAGCAGAGAAACAAGCTTGTGCAAAGGCCCTCTAAAGAGAGAGACTTGTAGCCCACCTGAGGTTTTGTAACCAGCTCTATCTTTCTAGACCCCATGCTAAGTTAAAACTGAGAGTGGAACTCCTCCAAGGAGGGCCCCTATCAGTCTTGCTCACCGCTGTTTGCCAAATGCCCCAGCATAGTAGATGCTGCTAAATTGAATTGCATGACATTTCTATGAAAGTGTGTCAGTGAGGGTACACAGATGGGTAGGTGGAAGACTGCTTGCCAAATGTTAACAGTGGTGAGCTCTAGGTTGAAGGATTTGCGGTAATGCTTACTTTCTTGCTTATACTTTCATACATTACTTGAAATTTTAATGACATCCATGAGTCAGATACATAATTAGAAGTAGCTAATCACGTTATTGTCATCTAAAAACTCCAACAACAAAGAAAAGGTCTGGATGAGGAAAGAATGACACACCACTGGCCATTGGACTTGGAATCGTGTGGTGTGCTTCAGGCAGCCACAGCTCACTGTCAGCAGTTGCAAAGGCAGTTGACATAATCCAGCGGTCAGCAAATGTGTTTGTCCAGCGCTCAAAGAAGAGCCTGCCCAGCACCAGCATTGCAGGTCCCACTGCCCTTCTTCCCCTTCTTCAACCACCTGGCAGCAGCTACCACTCATCCTTTAATGCCTGACTCAAATCTCATCGTCCCCAGTTCTGGCACCTCCCCTCTTGGGCTATAAATGATCCATTTACTTGCACACCTTACCCATTCATGTGAGCTCCTGCAAGCAGGAAGCATGTTTTATTCATCTGCTGTTTTCAGGCCTAGCATCACTCAATACAGAGCAAAAGCTCAACAAATGTTTGTCTACAAACCAGCAGACTGTAGCTGATTTTTTCCAGGGCTTTGTGATACACCTGTTACTGTGCCCAAAGAAATCTTCCACACTCCCAAGTTTTCCCGCAGCTGGCTTGGCCTGTCCCCCCAGCTGTGCCAGGCCTTCAGGAGATACTCATTCACATGGGGACATACAGGTCTGAGGGACAGAGATGGTGTACCTCTGTAATATCATGAAGGCTTTGGAAGGCTGCCTTTTTGTGTCTTCCAACTGCCTTCTACCCTCCGTTGTTCAAATAAAAATGAGAAAAGATACCAGTTTAAAATCATGTGTCCAGGTGCCAAAGCTTTCTAAAGGAAGAGACGGTAGTCCTCCAATGCATGATTTACCCGTGGGTGGAGAACATAAAGGCTCTTTCATCACCCCAGTCCTCACCACCGCGTAGGCACAACCTCACGCATCAAAGGGCTCTGGGCAGCCCAGCAGTTACACAGTCCTCCTCTGAACCCTTTAGCCATGGGTCTCCATATGCGTTTATGCCAGGCAAACACCGGGCAGTCAAAGATATACAAATATCACCTGAACAAAGAGAAATCATGAAAACTCGGGAGTTATGTTGCCGGCAGATTGGCAACATTTTTATCTGATTTTGTGAGGTTTCTTTCTCTCCTAGGTTAAGCCGGAATGCAAACACTAAGCTGTTCCACCTGAGATGAGCTTTTAAACCGTTGCTGCCCTGGAATCAGAACTGTGGGAAATGGTAATGTTTCCATTAACAACAAGAGGCAGTGTTAGAACAGTGTCTTTCCCGCACTTCAAAATAGCCTGACAGGGTTCCGAGGTGAGGTTCTCAAGAAGCATATGGGTGAACACGCACCTTCCTGTTCATTCTCTTCCATGCCTAACAGTGCTTTTACAACTGGGAATACATTTTATAGAAATAATCCAAAATATGGGAAAGGGAGTCTTGCATTATTTATATAAGAAAGAAGGGAGCTGGAAGGCAGGAAAGGTGGAGGAAAGGGAGGGAAGAAAGAAGGAAGAAAAGATCAACCTAAACACCTTCCACTGTGGGATATTTAAATAATTCTTTTGAAGATATTATTGTGAATTCATTAAAATCATTTGAAGAGTAGCAACAACATGCTTGTTATAAATGCTTACTATATGACTTCTGGAGGAAATGCAGAATATTATTATTATTATTATAACTATACATATTTGGGGAAGACAGAAAAGCATATTATTAATACTACATATTACATATATATTATATCGTATTACAACACATGTTTATATATGTTTATATATATGAAATAAAATGGAAATCATGCTCTATGCTTATTTTTATATCCTACCTTTGATATATAATATTTTATTTATGAGCAGTAACATGATTTTCAGTCTCTGCATAGAAGTCTATCATGTAAACATCCCGCAATTTACCAGGGTGAGCCACACAAACAAGCTGTTTTGTAGGTCAACATTATCAACAATCAAGAATTTCATATGCTGGAGCACCTGAGTAGCTCAGCTGATTAAGCATCCGACATCGGCTCAGGTCACAGTCTCACAGTTCGTGAATTTGAGCCTCACGTCGGGCTCTGTGCTGACAGGTGAGGCCTGGAGCCTGGAGCCTGCTTCAGATTCTGCCTCCCTCTCTCTCTGCCCTTCCCCCTCTCACATTCTTTCTCTTTCTCAAAAATAAATATTTAAAAAAGCTTTAATAAATAAGTTCATAAGCTTCAACTCAGTACAGTTGACCCTTGAACAACATGAAGGTTTGAGGATTTGACCCCCTGCACAGTCAGAAATCCATGTATAACTCCTACTACCCAAAACCTTAACTAATAGCCTTCTATTGACCAGAAGCCTCAATGATAACACAGTTGATTGACATGTTTTATATGTTATATGCATTATACTCTGCATTCTTATAATAAAGTAAGCTAGAGAAAAGATGTTAAGAAAATCATAAGGAAAGTGCATTTGTAGTACTGTATTGATTGAAAAAAACCTGCTTATGAGTGGACCCACATAGTTTAAGCCCATGTTGTTCAAGGATCAACTGAATTTATCTAACTACCATTGAGGGCATTTGGGTTATGTTAATTACTCAAAGTGGAATCAGTTTTAAAAAACATTTAATGTATCTTACATTATTTGGATAAAATTTCTATTCAAAGAATTTGTAGATAAGCACATTTTTTAGGTTCCCCAAATATTTTTCCATATTGCCCTTCAAGAGCTTGTACCAATCCACATTCCCATAGCAGTCCTTGTTATTCTGGTTTTATTGCCCTCCAAATGGAAGAAACTCCTTATAGTTTCTTTTTAATGCATATTACTCTAGAAAAATTGCCATGTTTCCTTTCTTTCCATTTAAGATAATTGTCTCCCCAGAAGAGCAGTGAACAACTTATTTCGTCAAAGCGTGTTGCTGTGGAGAGAAAAGGTATCCTGTTGAAACCTTTCTCTTAGAAATTAATTCTGAAGTCTGGAGTGAGGAACATAGGGAAAGGTTCTGGTGCAAGGTAAACACAGCAACAGGCAGAAACAGGGAGTTGGAAATTCCAGAGTAAAACTCAGAAGTCTCAAGGTTAGAGTCTAGAGAAGTGGTAGAAGTCCACCAGTTCAGACTGGAATAGAGTGAAGTGAAAAGCATGAGGGCTTGGATGTCTCTGGTGTCTAGGTATGACCAGTGATATCTCTGTCTCTTCCAGAGCAACTCCTGTGTCTCAATCAGCATCCACATTGCTGCAGAGACCTGAAACCTGGCTGTCCCAAAATCATATGGCAACATGGTGTTGAGTGATGGGTATAGTCTAGGGGACAAGAAATTATAAAAAGATGAGAGCAAATAATTGACAAGGTGCCCTTCTATGGGGATTTCTACTAACTCCTTTCAATGTAAGCAGCAAATCTCCTACTAGTTCAGATAAATATATTCACAAGGGGAGTAAACAATCCCTTGGCCATTGTGACTACCTCCCCCCATAAAAGCAAGAATACTGGGAGGTTTGAAGGGCCCAATATAGCATGGGGGCTACCCAGGATCTCTGTAAAAGGAACTCAAAGAGTGACTTTGTCCTCCAGAAACAACGTAAAGAAAAGGCAGAAATCCTCTAGCCAAGGTGACCCCTGGCCAACTAAAACATCAAGCTGAATAAAAATGTGGAGTCCTTTCAAGGGGAGGCTCCATAATGAGCAATTTCAAAAGCTTCTTTCAGCCATGACAAATTCCTGGTTCCCAATAAAACTCTAGACCCTCCAAGTTTGCTTGCCTGGGGACTTCCTCTAGTAGCAAAATACAGAGCTTGCTTCCCTGGAGCTTTTCAAAGACCTTTTCACAGATTGTCACGTTCTCACCAACAGCAAGTACACCATCAGCAGAAATGCATAAACCAGTAAACCAGTTTGGTTCAGCTCTTGAACACACCCAGACCTAATTTGCCTCCTCCAAGCTCATTGGCTATAAAGACATTCAAGCTTCAATAATTTAGTTTCACACATCACCGGCAACTAAATTTCATACTTGTCAAAATTTAATGAATTGCTTCTGAGCCGTGGGCCAGAGTCTGGAACTGACCCTAGTCCCTATGCAGTTTCCCTCTTTCAACACCTCAGATTCCTGTCCTTTCATTGTACAACCACCAATAAAAAACAGGTAGTCAGAAAATAGGTCCTGAAGCTTCTACATTTCAGAAAAGATAAAGAAACATAGCTTTCATTTCTTTTAAAAATGTTGCCCCTCCTACTTCTGATTCAGGAACCATGCATGCAGAATTAACTCTACATAGAACTTCTCAATTATATATAATAACTTTTCTGTTCATACCTTGCCTTCTTATAAAAATTTAAACCAGTGTTCTTGTATTCTTTCCATAAATACCTCCTTGGGCATCTGACATATCTAAATAGATAAACATTTCTCACTGCTATTATTGAATTTATGTACATTAGCATGATTTTTTCTCTTTCTGCTCTAGAGCAGAAGCTAACTTCATCTGAGGAAAGCTGTGAGGGTTTCAATTTCCTGGAAGACACAATTAAAGTCCTAGAGAATATCAGTGTTGGACAAGTACCTATTTTCAGAAACTTTAGACAAATCTTCTCTCATCTGTTCTTTTTTTTAAATTTTTTAATATTTATTTATTTTTGAAAGAGAAAGAGACAGCATGAGCAGTGGAGGGGCAGAGAGAGATGGAGACACAGAACCTGAAGGAGTCTCCAGGTTACCAGTTGTCAGCATGAGCACGATGGGGGCCCAAACCCACAGATTGCTATATTAAGACCTGAGACAAAGTAGGATGCTTAACCAAGTGAGCCAGCCAGGCACCCCATCTCTCATCTATTCTTTTTTTAAAATATAATTTATTGTCAAATTGGTTTCCATACAACACCCAGTATTCATCCAACAAGTGCCCTCCTCAATGCCCATCACCCACTTTCCCCTCACCCCCAACCCCCATCAACCCTCAGCTTGTTCCCATTATTTAAGAGTCTCTTATGGTTTGCCTCCCTCCATCTGTCACTCTTTTCTTCCCCTTCCCCTCTCCCATGGTTTTCTGTTAAGCTTAAGATCCACATAGGAGTGAAAACTTATGGTATCCATCTTTCTCTGACTGACTTATTTCACTTAGCCTAATACCCTCCAATTCCATCCATGTTGCTGCAAATGACCAGATTTCATTCTTTCTCATTGCCAAGTAGTATTCCATTGTATATACAGATCACATCTACTTGATCCATTTGTCAATTGATGGACAATTAGGCTCTTTCCATGATTTGGCTGTTGTTGAAAGTGCTGCTATGAACATTGGGGTACATGTGCCTCTAAGCATCAGCACTCCTGTATCTCTTGGATAAATTGCTAGGTCAGAGGTAGTTCTACTTTTAATTTTTTGAGAAACCTCCACACTGTTTCCCAGAGCAGCTGTACCAGTTTGCATTCCCACCAACACTGTAGGAGGGTACCCATTTCTCCACATCCTCACCAGCATCTATAGTCTTTTGATTTGTTCATTTTAGACATTCTGACTAGTGATATCTCAGTGTGGTTTTAATTTGTATTTCCCTGATGATGAGTGACATTGAGCATCATTTCATGTGTCTCTTGGCCATCTGGATGTCTTCTTTGGAAAAATATCTATTCATGTCTTCTGCCTATTTCTGGATTATTTGTTTTTCAGTGTGGAATTTGGTGAGTTCCTTATAGATTTTGGATCTTAACCCTTTATCCGATATGTTATCTTTATCCGATATGTTATCTGGAACTATCTTTTCCCATTCTGTTGGTTGCCTTTTAATTTTGTTGATTGTTTCCTTTGCCATGTAGGAGCTTTTTATCTTGATGAAGTCCCAATAGTTCATTTTTGCTCTTGATTCCTTTGCCTTTGGGGATGTGTCGAGTAAGAAATTGCTGCGTTTGAGGTCAAAGATGCTGTTTCCTGCTTTCTCTTCTAGGGTTTTGATGGTTTCCTGTCTCACATTTAGGTCCTTCATCCGTTTTGAGTTTATTTTTGTGTATGGTGTAAGAAAGTTGTCTACTTTCATTCTTCTGCGTGTTGCTTTCCAGTTCTCCCAGCACCATTTGTTAAAGAGGCTGTCTTTTTTCCATTAGATATTCTTTCCTGCTTTGTCAAAGATTAGTTGTCCATACATTTGTGGGTCTAATTCTGGGTTCTCTATTTTATCCCACTGGCCTATGTGTCTGTTTTTGTGCCAATACCATACTGTCTTGATGATGACAGCTTTGTAGTAGAGGCTAAAGTCTGGGAATGTGAGGTTCCCGTTTTGGTTCTCTTTTTCAATATTACATTGACTATTTAGGGTCTTTTGGAGCTTCATACAAATGTTAGGACTGTTTATTCTAGCTCTGAGAGGAATGCTGGTGCAATTTTGATTGGGGTTGCATTGAATGTGTAGATTGCTTTGGGTAGTATTGACATTTTAACAATATTTATTCTTCCAATCCATGAGCATGGAATGTTTTCTATTTTGTGTGTGTGTGTCTTCTTCAAGTTCCTTCATAAATTTTCTCTAGTTTTAAGCATACAGATCTTTTATATCTTTGGTTAGGTTTATTCCTAGGTATTTAATGGTTCTTGGTGAAATTTTGAATGGGATCAGTTTCTTTATTTCTCTTTCTACTGCTTCATTATTGGTGTATAAAAATGCAATCAATTTCTGTACATTGATTTTGTACCCTGTGACTTTGCTGAATTCATGGATCCGTTCTAGCAGACTTTTGATGGAGTTTGTCAGGTTTTCCATGTACAGTATCATGTTGTCTGCAGAAAGTGAAAGTTTGACTTCATATTTGCCAATTCTGATGCCTTTTATTTCATTTTGTTGTCTGATTGTTGACGCTAGGACTTCCAGCACTATGTTAAACAACAGTGGTGGGACTAGACATCCCTGTAATGTTCCTAGTCTCAGTTTTTCCCATTAAGGATGATATTAGCTATGGCCTTTTCATAAATGTCTTTTATGATGTTTGAGTATGTTCCTTCTATCCAACATTCTCAAGGGTTTTTATTAAGAAATGATGCTGTATTTTGTCAAATGCTTTTTTGCATTTATTGACAGGTTCATATGGTTCTTATCTTTTCTTTTCAATGTGATGTATCACATTGATTGATTTGCAAATATTGAACCAGCCCTGCAACCCAGGAATGAATCCCACTTGATTATGATGAATAATTCTTTTTATATGCTGTTGAATTCAATTTACTGGTATCTTGTTTAGGATTTTTGCATCCATATTCATCAGAAATATTGGCCTGTAGTTTCCTTTTTTTATCTGGGTCTCTGTCTGGTTTGAGATCAAAGAGATGTTGGCTTCATAGAATAGTCCTAAAGTTTTCCTTCCATTTCTATTTTTTGGAATAGCTTGAGAAGCGTAGATATTAACTCTGCTTTAAATGTCTAGTAGAATTCCCCAGGGAAGTCATCTGGTCCAGGACTCTCATTTGTTGGGAAATTTTTGATAGCTTATTCAATTTCTTCACTAATCATGGGTCTGTTCAAATTTTTTATTTCTTCCTGTTTGAGTTTTGGTAGTATGTGGGTGTTAGAAGTTTGTCCATTTCTTCCAGGTTGTCCGGTTTGTTGGCATATAATTTTTCATGGTATTCCTTGATAATTGCTCATATTTCTGAGGGGCTGATTGTAATAAAAACATTTTCATTCATAGTATTATCTATTTGGGTCTTCTCTCTTTTATTTTTGAGAAGACTGGCTAGAGGTTTATCAATTTTGTTTATTTTTTCAAAACATCAACTCTTGGTTTCATTGATTTTTCAACTGATGTTGTGGGTTTTTTTTTTTTTTCTCTTTGGATTCTCTATTGTTTGTTTCTGTCCGGATCTTTATTATTTCTCTTTTTCAGGCTGGATTTGGGTGTCTTTGCTGTTCTGCTACTAGTTCTTTGGTGTGCTATTAGATTTTGTATCTGGGATTTTTGTTTTTTGAGATAGTCCTAGATTGCAATGTATTTTCCTCTTAGGACTGGCTTTGCTATATTCCAAAGGGTTTGGATTGTTGTATTTTCATTTTCACTTGTTTCCATAGATTTTTTAATTTCCTCTATAATTGCCTGATTGGCCCTTTCATTCTTTAGTATGATGTTCTTTAAGCTCCATGTTTTGGAGGTTTTCCAAACTTTTTCCTGTGGTTGATTTCAAGTTTCATAGCATTATAATCTGAAAGTGGGTATGGTATGACCTCAATTTTTTTTATATTTACTGAGGGATGCTTTATGACTCAGTATGTGTGATCTTGGAGAATGTACTATGTGCACTTGAGAAGAAAGTGAATTCCATAACTTCAGGATGTAGAGTTCTAAATACATCTGTCAAGTCCTTCTGGTCCAATGTGTTGTTCAGGGCCATTGTTTCTTTAGTGATTCTCTGTCTAGTTGATCTATCCATTGCTGTAAGTGGAGTATTGAAGTTCCCTGCAATTAGCACATTCTTATCAATAAGATTGCTTTTGTTTGTGATTGTTTTACATATTTGGGTGCTTTCAAATCCAGTGTGTAGACTTTTATAGTTGTTAGCTCTTCCTGATGGATAGACCCTGTAATTATTATATAATGCCCTTCTTCATCTCTTGTTACTGCCTTTACTTTAAAGTCTAGTTTGTCTGACATAAGTATGGCTATTCCATCTCTCTTTTGACTTCCAGTAGCATGATAGATAGTTCTCCATTCCCTCACTTTCAATCTGAAGGTGTGATGTCCTCAGGTCCAAAATGAGTCTCTTGTAGACAGAAAATAGATGGGTCTTGCTTTTTATCCATTCCGATACCCTATGTCTTTTGATTGGAGCATTTAGTCCATTTATATTCAGTGTTATTATTGAAAACTATGGGTTTAGAGCCATTGTGTTCTCTGTGGGTTTCATTCTTGTAGTGGTATCTCTGGTAACTTGTGTTCCTTGCAATAATTCCCTCATAGAGTCCCCCTTAGGATCTCCCTAGGGCTGGTTTAGTGGTGATGAATTCCTTCAGTTTTTGTTTGTTTGTTTGTTTGTTTGTTTGAGAAAACCTTTGTCTCTCCTATTCTGAATGATAGGCTTGCTCGTTAAAAGATTCTTGGCTGCATATTTTTCTTGTTCATCACATTGGAGATTTCCTGCCATTTCTTTCTGGCCTGCCAAGTTTCAATAGATAGGTCTGCTACTACCCTTATGTGTCTACCTTTGTATGTTAAGGCCCATTTATCCCTAGCTGCTTTCAGAATTCTCTCTTTATCCTTGTATTTTGTCAGTTTCACTATGATATGTCATGCAGAAGATGATTCAAGTTAATGTCTGTGGGGAGTTCTCTGTGCCTCTTGGATTTCAATGTCTGTTTCCTTCCCCAAGTTGGAGAAGTTCTTAGCTATGATTTGTTCAAGGACTCCTTCAGCCCCTTTCTCTCTCTTCTTCTGGAATTCCTATGATATGAATATTGTTCCATTTGATTGCATAATTCATTTCTTGAATTCTCCTTTCATGCTCCTGAATCATTTTATCTTTCTTTTTCTCAGCTTCCTCATTTACCATAATTTTATCTTCTAATTCACCTATACTTCCTTCTGCCTCTTCAACCTGCGCTACGGGCACCTCCATTTTATTTTGCACCTCATTTATAGCATTTTTAAATTCATGATGACTATTTTTACGATCCTTGATCTGTGCAGCAATGGAGTCTCTGCAGTCTTCTATGCTTTTTCTCCTGTTTCAGCCTGCAACCCTGCCCTACCATGGAACCTGAAGGTGATTCTGCTCCTCCCCAGGTGTGCAAACAGGGCTGCTGGCTCCAGGCTGAACGAAGCCCTGCAGTTAGTGTTGGGATCTCTCTCCAAAAGCCCTGCAATTAGAGATGGGATGATGGGATCCCTATCTGCCCCAGTTGGAGGTTTTTCTCTTGTCCAGATACAGTCCTATGCTTTCCCAGCCATTCTTTTCTTCCCTTTGTCTCTCCACAGAAAGGGATCCCTCCACTCTGTGTCTCTGCAGCCTCTTTTATCTCCCCCAGTTCGCAATCACACACCTATGGGGCCATCCAGTTTTCCCATTTTCTTCCTGATAGACTCTGTCCCTTTTCCTCCCAGACTCTTGGGTTTCAAAGTCCTTTAGCTTCAGCCCTTCTGTTTGAGAGATTCAGGGAGTATGGATTCCCTACTTCTCCACCATGTTGGCCCCCTCCCTCTCACCTATTCTTATATTACATCACAGACTTCAGATGAAACCCCTCAAATATTGCTAATGAGATTGAAAAATTATGTCTGGAGCATTTTTTAATATTTCTTTTATGTTTAGCCAGTTTACATGGTTTTGTGGTGATTTTTTAGAAATAAAAACCACAGTGGAGCTTAACTGAGTATACTTTTAGGCCCAAGTTTTGAACTCCCATGAGTAATGCAGATAATACTTTTCCATTTTATTAGAGAAAAAAAAATTGGCTTTATTTTAAGCTGTTTTTCCACTTTCAGTACAACCAAGAAATCTCCTTCCAGACTCTAGCCACAGATAACTATAAAGCATGGATAAATTATAAAAACACAAACTAAATATCTGAAGGTTATTAGAGTCAACTCAAGCAGGTAAATTCTGGGTGTAACCTCAGATTTGAAAAGAGGGATTGATGCTGGCTGAGTTAAAAGTTTTCATGTCTTTTGCTTCAAGTCAGGCTGAAGTCAGGTCACACAGGGTGACTATATCTCTAATAAAAAACAATCACATGAGGGGGGGGGGGAAGGACCAAAAGACAGAATTTGGGGCAACCACAGCTACAAGAAAATAAGAAGAAAATTTCAGAAAGGAGTGATCCAAAGAGGTAGAACTCCCAGTTTTTTATATACATTCTTCCCAAGTGTCTATCTAAATGACTCTTAAATCACACATGCATAAGGAAGATTCCAAGCCTCTCAAAAATCAAAACAAAACAAAAAAACACCCACACATACTAAACTGAAATTTGAGCCACTATGAAAGAGATAGCATTTGAAGTTTGAGTCACCAAGTTAATTGCCTGCTGAAACAAAACAAAAAAATATAACAGAATTGAGAACATCTATAATCAATCATTCACAGTGTTCAGGGTATTATCCAAGATATCTTACCAAATAAAGAAACTATCCTCAACAAAATAAAGGAAAATATTCTCATAATAAATGAAAAGGCAGTAAATATCTTCTGATAAATAGAAACTATTTTTAAAATTATATAGAAATACTAAAACTGAAAAACACTATATCTAAAATTAAAAATTCATTGAATTTGCCTAATAATACAATGGAAAATACAAAAATGTCCATAAGCTTGAAGACATATAAATATTAAAAAAATCCAACCTAAAAGACAAGGAAAATAAAGATTGGAAAAAATGAAACAGATTTTCATAAATGCATGGATCTGTAGAATACGTTTTTGAAAAAAAATTCTATTATGAGTGTAATTGGAGTTCCAGGAAAATAGGAAAGACAATAAAGACATTAGAAATATTTAAAGCTATAATGGCTGAAATCTTAAAATTTTTCTATAAGACTTAAATTTATAGCTTTTTGAGCTCAGTGAACTCCAAACAGGAAAACCATGCCCATTTTTATTATATTCAAATTGCTGAAAATCAAAGATAAATAAAAAATCTTGGAAAATAAGGATAAAAATATATTATACATGAGAGCATGATTCAAACTGAATGACTTCTCATTGGAAATTATGGAAGTTGGAAGAATGGGACTATTTTCAAAGGATCAGGGCAGGGAGGGGTAGTATTAATTTTGAATTCTGTATCCAGTAAAAATATTTTTCAAAAATGAAACAAAGACAGTTTCATTTAAAATAAGAGCCTGGGTGGCTCAGTCATTTATGCATCTGACTTCAGGTCAGGTCATGCTCTGGCAGGTTTATGGGTTCAAGCCCCACGTCAGGCTCTGAGCTTTAGATTCTGCTCCCCTCCTGCTCATATTCTTTCTCTCTCTCCCTCTCCTAAAAATAAATAAACATTTTTTAATCTCATAAAACTAGGAGAATTTATCGTCAACTGATAGGCAGAAAAGCTAAAGGAAACTACACGCTGAAAGGAAATGATCCCAAATGGAAACTCAAGTGTACAGAAAGGAATGTAAAACATCAAAAATGGTAAATCGCTGAATAAATATAAAGAAATTTCCCCCTTTACTTGAAATTCATTAAGTATTTACCAAAAATAAATAACATTGCCTTTTAGGGGTCATAAGGTATGTTGACATACTGCACATGATAATTATAGCACAAAGGATAGGGAAGTAAAATGGACTTACATAGTTGTATAGTTTCTATGTTTTATATGAAATTGTACAATATTAACTCTATGTAGTAGAATGTGAAAAGTTAAGTATTGAACCATAACCTTTAGAATAGTCACTAAAAACAATACAGAGGTACATATGAAAATACAATAGATAATTATAAATATATTTTTAAAACCATATAAATACTTCAAAAGAAGAGAAAAAAGAACAGAGAAACAATAGAACAAAAAATAATAAAATGGCAGGCCTAAATCCAATCACAGCAATAACTTTATTAATTGCTTAGAACTAAACATAATTTTCTGCTGAACCAGAGATTGCCAGAATAGGTATCTTAAAAAAGACACCATTACTAGAGATGTACTTTACTATAAAGAAACCAAGAAAAAAAAAGGAATCAGTATAAACCAAAAAAACAAAACAAAACAAAACAAGAAGTGGATTTATGAAGAAAACTTAACAAATCTCTACAAAAGTATATGTTTAAGAAAATAGCCTCTATGAACTTTTTAAACTTTCTTCCTTTAGAACATAGTACACAATTCACGGATTTTAGTCAGATACCAAGATAATTTTCTAGGTTCAACCTAACTCCATTAACATATAACTACCCATCATGGAAGTAGGACATTACAGCTTATTTCCTTCCTTCTAGGTCCTCATTAAGCAAACATACTCTTCTTCACCCCCTCCCCAAGCCCAATCACCAGGCAAGGTCTATGCACTCTTGTTTCCTCATACACATACTCAAAAATTCTTGATGCCACCACAAACTCATTTTTCCAAAATTAATAATTTTAATTGCCTCCCAAGAGCAGGTAGGAAAGGTTGTCTCAGAACGACTTCTATTTATGAACTAAATTATATAAACTGGCTTTTGCTTTCACGATCTGTTTTACTGCTTTGTATATAGCTGAAGGTTGAATATTCTCTAATTGACATAATCATTTCTTTTTTGCCCACACAATTAATTGGAAATGACTCTCTCCGGGAAGTTCTCTGCTGAACCAATTCATGATCTCAAGATGATATCAGTGTGGAATGAAAACTTTTCTGTTATTGTGACAGCAAGTTGGGTATGGCAAGCTAAATGCAAAACTCAGTTAAAGAAAAAAAGGTGGCTAGGGATAGAAGATAAGTGTTTTTGACTAGATCTCTAGCAAGAAGGATTGTTGATTCCCCTATGACTAATGTCATGACAAGTTATAATCTGAGGAGACACTCAAACCTTAGAACATAAAATGTATGATATAAGATACATTATACAGCAGGCATAAATACTGAATTCAGCTAATACAATTGCACAGACCTATAGGCCCTGAGAGGTCCCCCAGCACAATAACTAAATGAAGTGTCTCCTCTTTTGTTTCACAAAAATGAGTTGGGAGTATGCGGAGGAATAAAAGTGGTCTGATAACCACCATGGTGGGCTTATGAAAGTCAAACACGAAGGGAAAAAGATCAGTGAAAAAAGGTAGAAGTGAAAAGGTAAAATTCCCAATTTCACCCTTTTTTCTCTCTCTCTCTCCCTCTCTCCCCTTCCTCCTCTCTCTGTCATTTCCCATGTTCCACCCCCCATGTCTCAACCCTACTTCTCAATGGTAAATAGTTTTAAGAGTTACTTGGCTAGCATTCCAGATATTTCTATTTATATGTGTGTTCTCAAACACCTCACTTGCCTAAACTTTTTAAAAGAATAATTTTAGATTTAAAGAAATGTTACAGAGAATTCACATCCAGATCTCCCCTATTATTAACATTTAACATAGTCATGGTACATTGATCAAAACTAATAAATTAACATTGATATATTACTATTAATTGAACTATAGACTGTATTCAGATTTCACTGGCTTTTTCATTAATGTCCCTTTTTACTGCTCTAAGAGTCCATCCAGGATCCACACTAAATTTAGTTGTCTTCTCTCCTTAGTCTCCTCTGCTCTATATTTTGGTCAATCCTCTTTTTTATTATCTAGACAATTTTGAGGAGTATTGGTGAGAAATTTTGTAGACTGTCTCTCAATTTTGATTTGTCTGGTGTTTTTCTCAAGACTACATTGGGGCTATAGGTATGGGAGAAGAATGCCACAAAGGTAAAGTGCCCTTTTCACCATATTACAACAGGGGGTTCACAGAATCAACATGGCTCATCACTGGTGATATTAAGGTTGACCACTTGGCCAAGATAATGTCTACCAGTTTTTCCCCTGTAAAATTACTACTTTTTCCATTCTATACTCCATTCTTTGGAAACAGGTCATTAATCCAACCAACATTTAATGAAAAGGGAATTAAGTTCCATCCCCTGAAGGGAGTGTCATCTACATATATTATTTGGAATTTTTCTCAAAGGAAAAAGATTTCCTTCTTTCTTTATTTATTCATTTAATTATTTATATCAGATGAACGTGTATATATTTACTTCATACTTTAAATTATAGTACAATACTACACTGTTCTTTTTAACATATATGAAATATTTTATGTGAAAGGTTCTGAAATTTTTGATTCACATAATCCATACTATTTTTCCATATCAGCCTGAACTGATCTAGTTCATTTTAACTTCTATATAACATTGTAAAAGTGTTTCATACTTTACCCATTCAGTTCTACTTTGTAAGATATGTAAGTTGTTTTAATTTTTATTCTTATTCAAGCAATGCTCAATGAAATTCTTGCTTATATCTTTATGCACTGCAAGTCTGTATCAATAAGCTAAATTTCTAACAATGGAATTGCCAAGCCAAAAGTCATGTGCAATTTCCAATGTGGTAGATATTGTCTAATTGTTTTCCCAAAAAGTTGTACCAATTAATACTGGTGATAGCCTTTTAATACGTCACTGCATTTGTAGTAGGGGCCCCATTTTGTCTTTGTAATTCTAGTACAGAGCTCCCTTTTCTACTGATAGCAGCTGTTTTCTTTACATTTTGTGCTACACACACACTAACCTGTAGATGTGGGACTTAAGTTTTAGTCTTAGGTGAATGCGCTCTGATCAGAATTGACAGACAGAAGCCATAGAAGTAATAGGAGAAGTAATTTGAGGCTTGACAGAACATGGACGCAGAAAATTAAAACCAAGAGAAATATGATCAGAAAGGGGGAAAAGCTGGAGTGGGGAGAAGTAGAAACACCCAGGAGACTCAACACCATGACTGCCAAATTAGAACAACAGACCAAGGTATGTTCTTAAGAAAGAGACTGTCTCAAGAGCTCCTTGACATACGATTCTAAGAAAATGGAACCACCATATCTGAATATAAGGCTAACCCTTGGAGTCATTCTCAATATTTACCCAAAGAGATCTAGCATACCAGCAACTGTGTTTTTTCAAGGACTAGCCACTGAAAGAGGTGATGATAAAAAGGAGAAAATTAAAATCCAAAGCCTGGCTTGTTGTATGCAAGAGAGAGCTGAATTCTAAAAAGAGGTGTTTTGCTTTGTTTTGTTCCCCTCTAATGGGCCTATCCTTGGGACTTCTTTCACCACAAATCCTTTGGCAGACAGGATGCCAGTCTGCTGTGGCAGATGCTGCTTCTGAGAAAGGCTTGAAGTGACCTCTACATCATGCGTGAGAGAGTAGCTTCTTGTTTTTATTTCTTGGGGAATCGTGGTACATTGGTACTGTAGTCTTACTCTCAAGACGCTGCCTAAAGGTTTTCCTGTCATTTTTGCTATAAGTAGAGCTCCTCCCTTCATCCAAAATAACCTAACACCCAAAGCACAATAGATATTAACACATTCCTGACAGAGAAGGCTGCTTCTTTTCTAACCACAGATCTCTGACTGGTTTAGGGTTGATTTACATGGAGTCAGTAAGAACTCTATTAAGTTAGGGCACTCATCTTTTTTAATAATGATACATAATCTCCACATCTCTTAAAGAGACATTAAGTTTGGGGCCATTCATTTCCATTACCCTTTCTCCATGGGAAAAACCAAGAACACCAAGTCTCTGTATTTAAAACAATTAGCTGAATCACTACTGCAATTTAACATCTTATTAGAAAATGTCCATTCTTTGTCATTGTGTCTGAAGTCAACTGTACAAAGGAAACAATTATTTTAAAAATAGAAAAAAATAAATAATATCGACTTACAAATTTCAAATTGAAACAATCCCCTACATGTTCTTCTTGGACAGCTCTTCCTCCTCCCAAGAGATTAGTAGGTAAATGACATTCTATTTTCTGTTTGCACAACATGAATCATGCATGTAGATGCAGATACAATAACATTCTTGCACCAAATAGCTTGTTTCTAGCTAATGAGTTTGCAACCCATGGACTTTGTAGGCTGATTCTCTATGACCTAAGGAGCTACAATGACAGTTCTAAAGGCTACACTAATTCCATTTTAAAATAAACAAGGGAGGGGCTGCTTAAAAGTGTGGGCATTAGGAACTGAGCTATTTCCATTACACTATTTTAAGAAAAGCACTAGACAGATGGCCCAGGTACCAGCTATTATTGACCCTTAACTTCAGAAACTCATTTGCAATAAGCTTCCCATACCTATTTGGATGGGAAATGTACTATTGCTTCTCTTCTCCATGAGGCGATCAAGAAACACACTTCAGAAAATTCCCCAGGGACACATAATCATCCTTTCAAAATAGCAATTTGGCTGTAGCGGCCTTCTTCACATTCAGCTAAGCAGGTCTGTGAATGGTAATGGAGACAGATAATGCCTTTTGGGTTTTCTGGGGATAGGGGAAACTTACCACTACATGTAATTAGTAAGAAATAGCCAAAAAAAAAAAAAAAAAAAGACAACTGTTGTGGAAACCAAACTGAAAATACCCTAATAAGTCTAAACAACATTCACTGGGTCCCTTTGGCAGAAGGGGTAATATGTTAATGTTAAGACTTCCAAAGTCACAAATTAGCAGGACTTTACAGGGGCCTGTGGAAGGAAAGGGGAAGATCCATAGGAAAATGACAGATTCTATTTTATTTCCATGACTTTTTTTCACCTGCCAGCTCTTTGTTCTTGGCTAACACATCTGGTGTTTCCACTTCCACTGACAACAGCAAAAGCAGTAACAAGATTCTCAATTATTAGTGATTGGGTTACCTACAGTGGAAGAGGAGGTCCTCACCTGCTAAGGGGTGACCAGCAATGACTGCATGAAGAACATTCCAAAAGCCCACAGTGCAGCTCTCCTCTTGTTGGGTTCTGGATAGAGGAAAGCAGACCAAGCCCAACAAGGGCCATCTGGTAGAGGAGAGAGAGGCTTTCCACTTGCCAGAATCTACCTGTGCCTCATCTCCCATGGTGCCCTCAAAAGCACCTCCCCTGAACTCTCTCAGAATGCCCATTCATTGCTGCCTCCAGACCCTTGCTCTCCTGTCTGTCTGGGATTGCCTGGGTGCTGTCTTTTCATCCTGTCCTAATCTAATTTGAACTTATTCTTCAATGACCCACTTCTTCTTGGTTTATAGACCTTTCCCTTTCATCTCAGCCTGCTCTGAGCCCGTTTCTTTGAAACTTGTACTTCTTATAATCTAAATAATAATAATAATACCCTTTCCTTATTCATGATTTTGCTTTCCACAGTTTCAGTTGCCCACAATCAACCGGTCCAGAAAGAGATGATCCTCCTCCTGATGTATCATCAGAAGGTCAATAGTAGCCTAATGTTATGTCAGAAGGCCAAGGTCATTCACCTCACTGCACAATAAGGCATTGAAAGAGAGATAACGTTTCACATAACTTTTATTACAATATATTTTTATAATTATTCTATTTTGTTATCAATTATTGTTGTTAATCTTTTACTGTGCCTAATTCATAAATTAAACTTAATCACAGGTATATATATATATATATATAAGAAAAAGTCATACATATAGGTTTTGGTACTATCACGGTTTCAGGCATCCACTGAGGGTCTGGGAACATATTCCTCCCCTTCCCCTCCTCTGCCATGCCAGGTAAGGGGAGACTTCTGTAACAACAATATTTAGGTAAGTATGTAGATATGTATTGAGTATTCACTACATATTAGGGCCTATGCTAAGCAGTTCATACATATTATTTAATTTTCACAGTTATCCAAATCTATTTTACATTTGAAGAAACCAATTATAGAGCTAGTAAGTGTCAGGGATGAGATTTCAACCCACATCTGTCATCAGGAGAGTTCATCTTCTTCCCCATATTCCATACTCCATTCTCTGTGCTTCCTCACAATATGTTTGCATTGAACCCTCTCTATATCATTTTGTATCTTATTCTATGTGCTTATGCTTCATCTACACAATGACATTTACTCCTTTGATGAGTGGAGATCATGAATTACAAGTATGTACACTTAGACTCACCATTTTGTCTAGCATGAGGCTAGGCACTTGGTAGGTGCCCAATATTTGTGAATAGATATAGAATGGATATAGGACAAATGGAATGCATATTTCTTTGAAGTTCTTTATAATGATCTTGCTAGACTGCAGGGCATGGAGTGGGGAGGGTTAGGTGGTGGTGATGTGTGGAAAAACACACAGTCAATAAATCATCATTCTTGGGTTCACTATGATTCTCTCATCCCCTCAGTAATAAGTGAGGCCATGTAAAACTTGGCACAAATGCAATGCTAGAGAAATCCCCAGTATGGACCATCTCTGCCACAAAAGCATTGTGGCTGGAGCACTCATTGTTCCTAAGGTTTGTGAGAGGGGTCAAGGTCACTTCACCAATGAGATCCAGAATAAAACTTAAGCACTTTACTGGGCTCCCTTGCAAAGTTTTAAATGGCTTAGTTAGATCATTGGGAACCAGTGCCAAATGGAAGTCTTTCTGAATGATCTGCTTTTAGGAGGCCACTGCATTATAAACCTTCAAAGCTTTAGCCATAAAATAATTTCAAATGCAATGTCAGGAGAAGAGTTTAACATGTAATAAATAAAATTTAGAAGATGCATAAAAATTAAAGGATGGGTCAATGAATTTGAATGATACACACATTAATCAGCCAGGTTACTTCACCTTGCCATGCCTCAGTCTCCCCAGCGTTTTCATCATCCAGTAACCTTCTAGATGTCACCTGAGATTCACTGATGGACTGAGCTTCCTTTCCCAAGTGTCATGTAAATATATACTGTGTTCCTAAAACCTCCCTGCACACACACCTCCATGACAAATGTGTTTCGCTTGGATATTTCTGTGAGGCAACTAGGTGTACTCTAAAGAAAAAATAACATGAGAGAGAATTATTTTCTGAGTTGAAGGACACAAAGCCAGAAACAGTACAGATTCCAGATACAGAATCTGCTGCTCATCCATTGGGCCACACTGCTTTCCTTTACAAGTACAAGAAAAACATTCTCTGGGGCACCCGGGTGGCTCAGTCGGTTGAGTGTCCAACTTTGGTGCAGGTCATGATCTTACGGATCATGGGTTCGAGACCCGAGTTGGGCTCTATTCTGACTCTGTTCAGAGCCTGGAGCCTGTCTTCAGATTCTGTGTCTCTTTCTCTCTCTGCCCCACCCCTGTTCATGCTCTGTCTCTCTCTGTCTCTCAAAAATAAATAAAATGTAAAAAAAAAAAAAGTTTTTTTTAAGAAAAAACGTTCTACCTTGTTTCTCATCAGAGAGCAATACCTTTGTAATGACTGAAAAAGTGACTTGAGAAAATCCCTTACCATCACAAATTACCACAATTTTCATGTCAGTTAAAAATTAAGAATGTACTTAATGCATTTTTTAAGTGGGCAAAATGCCAGCAAAAAATACAAGACTCACCAAAGAGGGGGAAAGCCACAGTTCTCACCCAATCTCCAGCCCAGCCCACTTGGGCAAAACTTCCTTCCTTTTTACATTCTCCTATCTCTACTTTTCGTGAGTCTCCTTTTCCCCCTTAGGCTACTGCCATACCGTCTGCAGTCTTTTCTGGCCACTTGTAGAAGCCAACACTTTCACCTCCTCTCCTTCCTCTGCTTGATTCTCTAACATTCCAGGAGCCAGGAAACAAGATCCAAGACTTTAAAATCAGGCAGAATGTTTCAGGACTAGAGGGGACCTGGGTTGCCCTTCTGAGGAAAGGACTTGGACTTGTGTCACTTACTAGCTGTTAGGCTCCTGAGTCACAGACCAGTGAAGCTGTTGGATTCCTGTCTTTCAGACTAAGGCAGCTCTGCTCTATCTAGAAGGCAATAGCAGTTAGGTTTCTGCATTGGCTTCAAAGAGGGGACCTGCTGATACCATACACTAGTTCATTCTTATCCCGTGGAAACTGTAGCTATGGAACAGTAGAGCACTGTGCTGGAAACAAGTAATAAAGACAGGCATCTTCTAGAGAGCCATCTCCAGTGAGATCCTTCATGTGTCAGACTATGGCCTTGCCAAGTAGCAGGGACCAGGTGAGTCTACATATAGAATAAATAGCAGGTGGGGACAGGAATCCAAGCTTGAAGTTGTACTCTAATTTTTGGGGTGTTGAGCATAATCAGGATAAAGCCCTATAGAGACCACACAGAGTATTAGGGAATAAAATGGTTCCTTCCTCAAGGAAGCACCTAGAAAAGAAGGCTACCAAGCTACATCCAGAAAGGCTTTAGTCCTTTGGGACTAAATTAGGGTCATCAAAATCTCTCCACTGGAAATTAATTGGTCATTGTTATTATTATGCCAGTGTGGTCTGTCTTATATATTCCTCAAACCTCACCCATACGTTACCCCCTCCAGGAAGCCTTCCATGAACTCCTCCCCACCTTGAGTTAGGTGCTGCTGCTCCGGTCTCCAACACCCTATCTTAGCACTGACTTACTGCATACCCTGTGCTGTAATCATGAGCTTCAGCTCATCTGGAGGCTCAGCTCCTTTAGAACACAGCTTTTATCTTTCAGCTCATAACTTTAGCACATAGGAATGTACCTTGGGCATGGTACATGCTTACTATATGTTTAAATGAATGAGTAAATGAAGGAATCTTTGCATTTTCTGTAATATAGTCTCTCCTTCCACCAGAGAGCTAATCTTGGTGCATTCCCATAATGCTACAGAAGTCCGGGCATTGTGACATCACTCTAAGACAAGACAAAAGCACAGAAGTTATACTAAGCAGAGTACAAAGAGGTTATTATCAGCAGAGAGTCATGGAGGTTTCTCCTTCCCTAGAGAATGATTAAAGTAGCCCAAAGCCAGATGGGTATTTTCTCAGCTTCCCATTGGGCCAAACTGACCCAGAAAAGGTATATTATACATGACCTTGGAACCACATCTTCCTTTGTTGCTGGGATACAAAAGAAACAAGGTTGGACTGTGTAGTGGTCTGGTTTGCAAAGCCTGGAAGGATGAGATCGATGTTCTATGCCCTAGGCTCCAACCAGTTCTTGAACACAGGTGACTGAGGCCTCAGCCCTCTGGTGACCCGCACACAATTCCAGCTCTGTACCATGAAGTTATTATATACCTTTCCTGAGCTCTTAATTCAGTCTTCAGTGAGGAAAAAAAAGAATGGCTTGGCATTTTCCATTGAGGGCTCCGAATAAAACTGCAAATACTTTGTGCTGCTGGGGGGCAGCCGAAAGATGAGCTGCTGAACTGTAATGGGTCCTTAAACAGGCCACACAGCCATAGGAAAAGCCGTTTGGAAGGTATATTTTGATTAGTCCTTCTTTTAAAGACTTACAAGATTTTTCAAGAACCACATGAATTCTGCTTTCAACTTACATAAAAGCCTGCAGTTAATTTTTATGAGAGACTTCAAATTCCTGCAAAACAGGTTTGGTAAAGCGTCTGACAAGACTTAAACTGCAAGGGTTAGGGAGACCTCAGGAGAAAATCAAGATTTGTATTTTCTTTGTACATTTTCCCTGAAATGCTGAGTCGCTTTTTTGGAAAATAATATTTAAAGGACAGAAATCATGCTTACTAACCAAACTCCAATCCACTCATTGGAAAATGCCAACAATGAGTGACTTTCTACTGACTTTTAGTGGATAGGGGCAAACCATCAAGCTAGTTACTTCCAGATTAAGAGTTTTCTCGGTTTCTGATAAGGGGTGTTGAAACAATACTTCATAAAACACAGCATAAACTTGTGTCTTCCTCCCTTACCCCTAAAAGGCTTTACCCAATTGAGATTTTCCATTTATATTCCCCACATTGGCAAAAAACATGAACTGGCCAACTAAAGTCCCTCAACATGCAAATGACTGAGTCTTGACTTGATCTGTGTCTATACATGTACGTCAATTAAAGCAAGCACATTTAAAACAATTTTTTCTAATTTAGCCACTTATCTGATTTGTAGCCTTAAAGTCAATTAGTTATTTCACAAATGCTAATTTCTCCCCAATGATCTCTGGTTTGGTCGAAGTTACTGAGAAATCAAATGATGTTCCTGACAAGTTAGTGTGTATGAACACATCAGAAAAGAACTAGCATAGGAACCAAAGGCAGACTTTCGTTCTCTCTTCCCC
>NC_043705.1:48626419-48673698 GCF_006229205.1 Suricata suricatta
ATTTTGATTCTGTGCCTCCCCTCCCAGCCCCTCCCCTGCTCACATTCTGTCTCACTCTCTCAAAAAAAAATTTTTTTTAAGACCAAACTGTGGAGTCCCGTCTACTTTGGAAGAGCCAATTCAGCATTTACAATATTTCTGCATGCCCATCACACCGCCAGAAAAAACAGTATTTCAGGAGGCCAGTACCAGCAGACTGCTGCACTGAAGAGGTGGGAGAATGAGGACTCAGAGCTAGGACACTGCTGACATCCCAGCACTGGACCACAGCAGCAGGTAGGTCCTCAGGAAGTGAAATGTCAGGAGTTGAGTCCGGTTAGAAGTTAAGGCTCAGACTCCCCTTTCTCACCTTCACACCCTGCCCTTCTCCCTCCCCTTCTTCCTCCCTTTGCCCCCTTCTCCACCCTGGAGGCCGAGCCTCAAAACAAGCTATATCTGGAAACTGCTTAGCTTGTGGCAAGGATGTGAAATATTTTAAACACTCTAACCCTGCAACAACAGCGATCAGGGGTTTTATGTCCACACTGGAGTGTGAGGACCAAATATAAATAAATGTTTAATCACAACATTATTCCCAGAATGGCAAGAGTATGTATTTTAGGATTTGGGAAGAAGGGGTCATTGTTAAGCATCCAGAGGAATCAAGTTTGGGAGCAGGATCTGAACGAAGGATCATGCCAGCTCCTGCTAGACAAACCGTGTCCACTGCAGGATGGGTATGTCTAGGTGAGCAGGCAGCTTACTCCACAGCAGGGTTTGAAAGAATAGCCAAAGGAGAGGGTATTAAGCCATATGGAATGTACAGAAACACTGCTCCTTCCCGCCTAATGGGAAGAAGTGACCATGCAGAACTTGCCATACATGTACATAGTTTTCTTTTCCAACATTTATAAAATCTATTTACACATTTTCTTAGCTGTCTCTCTTGACAACAACTGATTCCATTAGAATCCTGGAACCTTAAAATGTCTGATATAATCTATTCCAATGTTTCTCATTTGACAGTTGGAAAACCTAAGGTCCACAGAGAGAAAGTGACTTCCCCTAGATTATGAAAGTTTTCTGTTCTGCCAAGGATGCAACAGCACAAAAAGCAATCGTCTATGTGACTTAAGGCAGGGAGGCCAGGGTAACGCAGTGTGTTTGGATTCCAACCAACTGTATGATTGTAAGCAATTTCACTCATTTCCCTAAACCTCAGTTTCCCCACTTCTAACAATGGAGATAATAGTAGCACCTACCTCAGAGAGTTGTTAGAAGAATTAAATGAGACAATGTATTTAAAGTATTGAGTACAGTCCCTGTTACCTAGGAGGTATCAACAAATGTATCTATAAATATTACTGTTGTTATTATTACCTCTGCTAATAGCATAATTGTCTATGGAATTGTGAAGTCAGGAATCAAAATAAATAATAATAAATAAAATACTATTAACAATAATAAAACTAGAATTTGAATATAAGCCTGGGTACTTTACTAATTGCTATAAATACAGTAGCTCATTTGCAATTATCCCAATTCTATAGATAAACTGTTCTTTAGAGAAGCTAAAAAAAAAAAAACATGGCTCAAAAGCTGGTAATGATTTACCTGGAATTTGAACCTAGGTATCTCAGACTATAGAATTTACACAGTTATTCTGAAAAAGACATTAATCATCTATAGACTAAGGAGAAATAAATAAAGGGAAAAGGCTTAATTTTATGGGTGAGCTCCTTTACTTTTTTTCCTACCAAGAAAGGTGAAAGTCCACATTTTAGAGCAAAATGGGCCAGTATCAATCATTTCACTTAACCACGTCAGACTTTTATAATAAATGTTTTGGCTAAGTGTAAGGTCATTCGATGTCAGTTCAATACCCTTTAACAGGGAGCTAAAAGTCAATCCTGCCATCTTGAGATTTATCTCTGATGTACACTAAAATTTCTTGGTTTTCCATTGATTGAGCATTTGAGATACAAAAGCTTGAGAATTAGCTGCTATTTATTTGATGTGTCCCTGTATCCATTAAACTTGGAGCAGTGTTCGCTGCTGTTTTAGCATGTCTTGAAGCTTCCCAAATCTGTCTCTCATAATTGTGTGGAAAATGTCACTTGTTTAAAAAATGGAAATAAATTGCAGGCTCCTTTTTCCCTACAAGTGGATGTTCAGAGACTTTATTTATGCACGCTATTAGCCAGGTGTCTGTGCATGCCCCATCCGTAGGGATGAGGTGGGAGTTGGGCTATGTGTGAGGCATTCTTCTAAGGGGTGCTCAAAGTCCTCTTAAAAGGTTACATCTTCAGTCAAAAGGCTCACATGTTACAAAATACTGGAAGGGGGTGGCTTCAATTGTGAAATCTGTGAGGGATCTCATTTTTCTGGAACTCCCTGACATCTGAACCCTCGTGCTGCTGGAAGGGTTCCAAGAGCACCATAAAATTAGGGCTGGTCCTGTCTGAATTGAGGCCAGATCATTTCAAAGTGACTCAAGGCTGGGAAATAAATATTGAACCTAGTTAAATGTTGCTTGAGATTATGCTTGGCACTGGGCATCCAGTCACTGATTTACTCTGGTTACATGGGTTATTTTGAGCTCCAATGGATATGCCAGGGGAGATGCATTCAATGACAGCAATTATTTGCAAGCAAGGTTGCATTTCTGACACATTTAGCAGAATGTAATGTAAAGATTTATGAGATGGTATGGGGTGGGTGGAGAAGACATAAAAATCTTTGGTTTCATGCTACTTTACATCCAGCTTTTCCCCAGTTCTTTTCTACTGTTCCTTACCTTCCCTGATAAACTAACTTTGTTCCTTTCCTTTCTTTTCTCTTGTTCAGTTGTTCATTCATTCATTCTTTCTGCCTACTTCTTTCTTTCTCTCCTTCTTTTCTTTTTCCTTCCTTTTGTTTTTTAGGCATTAATTTACAAGTTAGGAATAGTAAAAAGTCAGATTCAGGGAAGTCAAAAGGAAGAGTTCTAATCATCCGTATAACTCACCCCACGCTTTAAACTGCCAAAAAATGTAGGAGTAGTGACCTGGAAAATAAATGTCTTAAATGGGTAGTTATGTGTTGAAAAAAAAAACAGACTTAAAAGCAAAGGTGCCCCATAGCACACCTGCACCATGTACAGCCACATACCTGCGGAGTTGACCTGTGGCATTTTTTTAAATGGGACTGATGTCAGGTTGGCACCACAGGGTCACAAATGGAGGTCCCTTGCAGTTCCAGCCCTCTGTTCCCCCCCCCCCCCCCCCACCTTCAGCAAGAGGAGGACCATCCCCAGGGCTGGGTATGATCTTGCTATGTGACCTGAGGCTCTAGCTGCTGTGTCCAGCCCCAACCTGGCCAGGCACTGGAGCAACATGCCACTAAGAACAGCCTGCAGAGTTAGACCCACGTGGGATTCCCGATCTGCACTACATCAACTGTTGATTTTGAACAACTGACCTAAAACTCTCCAAGCTCAGTTTCCTTGTCTGTAAAGGATGGTAAGAGTCCCTGCTTCACGGGGCTATTGGGAAGACTGGCTGGGTCTGATGCTTGTAAAGTGCCTGGTTCAGCACCTAGTGTGCAGTAAACAAGTAGTAGAAATTATAATAATTCTCCAAATGTCATACCACCTCTCTTTCTGAAAGGCCTGTGGACTCTGAGTATGGATGTAACACAGCCCCAGCTTCTACAGACCTTGGCCCATCGATGAGACAGCTCAAAGGGCTGGCAGGGGTGGGAGATGGGGACAGAGCAGGGGCTCTACCATGGCAGTCAGGCAGAAACCCCCTTCCAAGGACACACACCTGTTCCTTGAACTGCACAGGGGACTCTCTGGCTCTGACCAGTGTCTACATCAGCACAGCAAGGTGTGGGAGGGTACCTGATACAATTTAAAGCTCAGGTCTTTTTAACTTGCTTATCTTTTGAAAAATTAGACCCAAGACAACAGAGTATAGATTAAATCCTGCTAGGAGAAAAATCAATAAGGAATATCTGTTCAACAAAGCTCCAGACTTAGACGGTCTTCTTTCAAGAACTATTTGATCCTAAATAAATAAATAAATAAATAAATAGCTATTTGATCCAACTTAAGTCCAGGAGCCGCCCTTCGCATGTACCTAAGGTTTTCTAGTTCCCAATGTACTTTCCCATACTTTATCTTCCCTGAGCCTTCCCAAGGGAGGGCATTGTTATCTCTTTCAACACAGTACTGTTATCTCCACTTTACAGATAAGAAGCTGATACTCAAGAGTTTTAAGTCAAGTCACCCAGCTAATACCTGCTTGAGCTGTTTCTTGGGGTGTCCTGACCCCAATGTCCCTTGTGCCACACCACTCGGCTTTTTCCACCCACCACAACCCCTAGCACAGTCACTACCTGGCACTCATTAGAGACGTGCCCAGTGCACAGGCTCTGAAGAGGGGCATGCTTTAAATGAGGTATGAAAACTCTCTGGTTTTAAATTTTAGTCATGAATATGTGCCAGATGCAAAAAGACTTTGTGAAAAGAAACAGAGTCCAAGAATTTCTGGAGGGCCCTTCACTGATGAGTTTTAAGGAAATGGACTGGAGATGAGGGGTGGTTTCCTTTGTGAGCTAGTTGAATATATATATCATGGTAATTTTAATGATAGTATGTCCCATAGGCCTCAGAAGTAAAATAAGAGTCTCATCAAAGGTACACATGAATGAGGATTTTTCAGAGGTAGACTAGGTCCTGTTCTACAAGTCTCAATAAATTATTTCTGCCCTTTCAAACACAACACTTGCAAAGTCCCCATGTCTTGCCACCCCCATGCTAAGTGGAGAGTGAAGACCTGAGCTGGTCCAAAGAGCAGTGCTCACAAAGGCAGACGAAAGGGAACCAGTGATGTTGGTTCCCCTTCCTCCTTCCTACCACCTGGAAAATGAAGACAGACAGCAATTAATGACTCCTAGTAACCATGTATGGATTATTCATCAGAGGAAGTATGACTTCAACCAGAGCTATGATATGATTATTTCAAAGTGCCCCACACAGCCCTTTCCCAGCCAGACCTGAATCTGTGGAGGTGAAAGTGGACATGCAGGGTGAGCCAGAGCCTCCACACAGAGTTTCCCATGGAGCCCAACTCCTTGACCCTGTCACTGTCAGGAGCACAGGGAGACCATCTTTTTTAAGAGTATGTTCCAAAGTGGTCTTTTTTCCTCACTTTTAGCCCAGAATAAAAGAGGCTCTTCCCTATGCAGAAAAACACACCATTCTCTCCACATGGTGAGAAAACCTTCACCACCACTCCCTCCCTGAACTAACTTAACTGATGGAGCTCTCCGTAAGCAATCACCATACCGCAAGTGAGGCCAACTGGAGCATGCTCAATGATGTCCACAGATCCCAAGACTTGATTTCCTTAATGTCTGTAGACACATCAGCTTGGCAATTACTGGCAGTGTTTAACTTGCCATGGTGGGTCAGATTAGGAAGCGGCTACAAGTCCAAAGGCCACCCAGGGAAGGTTCTTGGCTTCTGTCAACAGAAAGATTTCCATGGCTGCTCTGGAGCTGACCCCACCAGTAGAGGGAGGCTCCTACTGGCAAGCCATCCGGTTTTTCCAGACAGGGTGTGGCCTCCTGCTGCCACCATGACACACATCTCCCCTACAACCACAGACAACTAAGGTGACTTGGTCTTGGAGACTACACTGGATGAATGCAGTCAGACCCTTCTTCCCAGGAACCTAAGTGGGCTTCTTCCCCACATGTACTCCTCCTCTTTCTGGTGCAAAATGATGATGAAGGGCAAGGGTTAAAAGTTGGGTTGCCAAGGCTTGAATCCCAGCTCTGTCCGTGTGAGGTTGCTGTGGGGTTAAATGGCACAATTGGTGTAACAGCTTAGAACAGCACCTGAGTCTGAATAAATGTGGTGTCCTGTCAGATTTGACTTCTGCCTTTCCAAGCACTAGCCCACCCTCTTTCCTCTCCCCATGCCAGGTCAGTGCGCCGGCTCTGGGTTTTTCCTCCCTTCACCCTTGTGAAATCTGCCTTGTGGAAAAGGGTCCACCATCCACAAAACCACAAAGGATTTAAGGTGTTATCCTACCAAGAGCATTTTTATTCCACAGAAGGGCAAAACTTTAGCTACAAAGAACAAATTCCCAGGAGAGAATCTCAGATATTGTAGGTCTGCAAGTGGAAAGGCTTTTTTTTTTTTTTTTTTTGTCATGCAGGAAAGCAGTAAAGAATAGAGGAGGAAGTAGACCAGGGCCTCATAACTTAACATTGATTTGAGGATAAGAAGATCACATGGGACAGGTTTTGCAAGTAAAGTCAAGAAGTATGGAAGAGATGGAAGAGATGATACCAGAAAAAACAGCGTTGACAGGGACCGGGTATTCACAAATGGGGACCAAAATGTGGAGACCCTGCTTGCAGCCCTCACCAGCCCAGGGCTACCTGGCCACCAGGCTGGCCCACAAGTCTATTGGCTCCGGAGTCTTTGGTGAAGGATGACAAAGCTAAATGTTCACTTCAATGTGCTTTTCATGTATCCAAGGACACAGGCAACTTAGAGACACCTTAATAAGTCTATTCTCTGCAATTTCTTGTGACCAGTACAGCCATGTCAATTATCTCTGTCCCTCTTCACCTCCCTTGCATGTCTTCAGACGTTTACACATACTCCTCCCTTTTCTAGATTTGAGAAAAAGTAACTAGACAAAACACATACTCTAGAGACTATGACTGGCTTGGTGAGGCTGGCAAGGAGTGATCATTTGTGCCCACTGATAAAGGCAAGATGCATTACCAAAGGCCCACCTCTTGGGCCCTCTGCAAACAGTCTGCTGTCTTGCAGGTGAAAAGGGACCATCCCCTTCCTTTCTACCTCATACTCAGGTCACCATAAGCCCGTGACTGGCCATAGGGTGCTGAAAAGAACCAGTGAGAAGGGACTGAAGTAATGAGGGAATCCAGGCACCACAGACCCCCCACCAGATGGAATATTATCCGCTTGGAATCATAATGGCCTCCCTGAGGCAAGGGGAGCCCCTGCCCCCTGCCCATCCACTAAGTAGCCCAACCAGGTCTCCAGGTCCTGGAAGGAGGACCTTAGCCTGTTTCAACTAACTTCACACAGCACAGAGCCCAGCCTATTTCTGTGTAGCTCTGGGCATTTAACAAATGCTTTTAATGATGATGATGCAACCCTCTCAGCCTAGATCTGTCAGGCTCCCCAAGGCATGAAATGGTCCCCTGAGAAACATATATTATCTGAAGCTTTCCCTTTTGCTTAATTATACTGTACTAATGTTCTTTTCCACAGGATTTCTCCTCCCCCAACTCCTCCACCCAAACTCAGCTTCACTGTGGGTTGGATTTACATAAAAGACCAGCACATTATAATTGTGATGATTGATCACTGAAGTTTCCTTGGGTTCAGATTGTTTCCTAATGTGGGTCATTTTTCATCATAAAGAGTCGGCTGATAATGATGTCATTTCCATTGCTTGAATTTCAAGGCACTGGCCACATATCAGAGTTTAAATAACTGTCTATAGGGCAGCAAAATCGTGTTGCTATCAGTTTGAAGCAGTCTCTGCTTTACTCCTGGGGACAAAACAAGAATCGGGGCCTCCTAAAACTCATCAAACAAGAGCAGGATGCCAGGAATACAAATCTGTACCAGGAGCTGCTGGGGGAGGGGTGGAGGGGAAGCAATGAAGCAAACCTGCTTTGTGTGAAGCTGTGTGGTAAGCATCAGATAAAAAGAACAAAGTCATACCTGACAGAAAATAAACCACATTGCTGATCATTAGATACCTTAAATGCACTCTCCCACAATCATTTAAGTGATTCCATGGTAAGATTAACAAGAATTGAAATCAGTCATGAAGGGGGGCTTTGGAATAAAACCCATGTATCAAACAAGCTCTTAAGTGCATCTCCCACTCCAGTAAGAGAGTAGGACCAGGATGGAGCTGGAATATGATCTACATTTTTGTGTGTAAAATATGGTTGTGAAATGAAATGATGCTATATGTGTATTTAAAACCAATAGCTGCACCATTAAAATCCCACCACTTGCAGATGCTAAATGACTCCGGCCCTAGATGCTCTGCTTTCTGCCATGTGCCTCTAACCGCCTTCCTGCACAGCTCTGCCTTCCGGAACCCCTCCAGGATGTCCTGCAGAAGTTCAGCGCTGTCAGCGCAACCCCAGCCCCGCCTTCCATGGCCGTTCTCATTCAGTCCAACATGGTGCCCTCCCGTGCAACTTTTTATTTTGAAAATTTCTACTTTAAGAAAAACTGTAAGCAAAGTAAAATGAAGACTGCTTCACTTAGATTCACCAGTTATTTCTACTGTCCCAGATTTGCTATATGTATACATACATACATATATTTTCATTTAACCATTTGAGAATTAGTTGCTTTACCTAAAAGACTTCACAACATTTCTACCCCTACATACTTCAAGGTAAATCTGGAAAGAATAAAAAGATTCTCTTCATTCCACAGTACAGTTACCTTATTCAAGAAATTTAACATTGATACAAGGCTATGTGTATATATATATATATAATATATATATTTAAAATATTTAATGTTTTATGTATATATGTAATATATGTAATACAGAGGTCTACAGGTATAGATATGTAATATACTTATATATATATATATATATAACATATGTAATACAGAGGTCTATTAGATATCGATATAACTCTAGGATTTAATCAAGGCTCTCACATTGCATTTAGTTGACATGTCTTTTTACTTTGTTCTCCTTTTTTGCTTTGTTTTGGTTTTGCCTTGTTTTGGTTTGGTTTTGTTGTACTGGTTTGATCTTAGCAGTATCAGTATAGACTCATTGTTTTCCAAAAAAAAATTTGTTAATAAAATGGATATATGTCAAGAGGACATAGGATCTAGCTTGAAGGAGTTCCCACTGTGAAAACCAGCATTATTTGCACTTCGAAATGGCTAATGAGAGAAATGGCTATAAGACACTGGGGTGGGGGGAAGAATATATTTTGATATGAAAAAATAAAAGTGAGAAGATGGAGATAGGAAAGCTCTTCTTTACAGAAGAATAACTAATAACTGAGGAAGGAAATTAGCAAATTACCATTTTATAACCATCATAGTAATAATTCTGTCAAGGACCATTATATCCAGTTCATTTTTATATCCCTTCTCTCCCACAGTGTGAACTCAATATTTTCACCCATTTGTTCAGTCCTGAAATACACACATTTTCAATATTGCTACATCATTACCATTACCAATAGCTTAGGTCAAGTTCAAGATTTCTTTGCAGTTTGTTCTTGGGAAAAATCACACTGGCAATACACAGAATACTATGCTTAGAAGTGACTTGAATATTTTTACTAATGTGTGATGTTTATCTATTTAATATAAATGTACAGTCTTCTTTTTCTGTTTGAATTCAGTATCTATCTTTTTCCCATCTTTGTTGATTAAATTTTACTTTTGGACATGTAAACCATCATGTTTACAGCTTACTAGTCAAAACCAAGTCAAAATGTGTACTCAAGAGAGGTCCCTATTCCTTGCATTTGGTTCTATTCATACCTTAGATAACTAATTTCATTAGTTTCTCACTTATTTTTCTTGTGTTTCATTTTGTAAACAAACAAAAAAAAAGCAGCAGGTTAAACAAAGACCATTAACATTTGAGATCTGTCCTTCTCTGACTGATGTATTTCACTTAGCATAATAAGCTCCAGTTCTATCCACAGATACCAAATGTTTTCACTCATATGTGGAAGTTGAGAAACTTAACAGAGGACCATGGGGGAAGGGGAAGAGAAAAAGAAGTTACAAACAGGGAGGCAAATCATAAGAAACTCTTGAATACAGAGAACAAACTGAGGATTGATGAGAGTAGGGGTAGGGAAAATAAGTGGGCATTGAGGAGGGCACTTGTTGGGATGAGCACTGGGTGTTATATGTAAATGATGAATCATGGGAATCTACTCTGAAAGCCAAGAGCACACCATATACACTGTGTATTAGCTAACTTGACAATAAATTATATAAGTAAATAAATAAGCAAGCCATTAATATTTGCATCCTTTTCATAATAATTGTTTTCAATTTTGGAAGACTATATGAGAAAATTCCAAAAGATAAATTCATCCCAAGAACATTCCTGCCCATTTCTTGCTTGGGGCTAGAGGAAGTATCTTTGTTTCCTTTACAAAAGACATCAGAGAAGGTGAACAGTAGGAAACAGGGAAAATGAGGGAGACCAAGACCAGCCATGTGATTCAGGGGGCTAGGTACTATCAAATACCTCAAAATGGATTTTTTTTTTTTTTTGGTCTGAGCAGAAAATGAGAAAGCAAGTAACCTGTCCCACCTCAGATTCTCTTGTCACTGGTATGATCAAAATAACCAGCCAAGCTACTGGACTTCCGTAAGCTAAAAACAGATCTGATCAGATAATTCTCCAGCTTAAAACCCTCCCATGGCTCCCCATTGCCTTCAGGATGAACCCCAAACTTACGCAGTCTTTAGTCAGCTGCCCACTCCATGCATCGCAGGCTCATGCAAGTACGTGTGTACACATGCGCACACGCACACCTTAGAGATTTTCAACTCCTTGTTTCTTTTCTCACCCTGCTATTTGTTTTGCTCACGCCGAGACTGCAACTTCCCCACATGAGCCAGGATGTCAGTTGGATGGGCTTCACTTTGACCAGGCCCATGAAGCAAGTCTGTTCTGAGCCCTGGGGAAGCCTCTTCTACCACAAGGCTCCCCAATGTCTAAAACTGGGGAGTTGGGTTAATAACAGAACCTTCTGAGATCACAACTACTTGCCTAACATGAGAGGTGTGATAGGAATGGGGTTTGCAAGTTTAACCTTTGAGCCAAGGACAGACAAACAAAGATTCATTGCTATGACGATAGAGCACTTCGTCCCAACCTATAGCGTTCTGCAGTGTGAGACATCTGTGACTCTCTGATAGTGAGGCCCACTGTCCCCAACCAAGTGCCTTTCCTGCCTCAGGCCTCTCAAGTTCCCAACCCTACAAACTTACAGCTCTGTCTGCCTCAATCCTACTTCCCTTTTTTTTTTATTCCCAACCAGACTCGCAAATTAAGAGTCTCTTGAGAGATCTCTTCATTTGAATGCTTTTCATGAACTCCGATTTCCTGGATGCTACATCAGACATTACATGGCATTATAATAAACCCATAAACCTGAAACTTAACCTTGGTCTGGTTCTTTCTATTGTCTTCAACTCCTCCCTTTCATTTGAAAAGATACTAATAGAACAATGATTTTCAGACTTTACTGTGAAAAAGAATTGCCTGAGGAATTTCTGACTCCATTTGCCATAGGTGGGGCCCTGCAATCTGCATCTGCAGCATATATCTGGAAAGGTAGACCTAAGACCACCTTAAGAAACACAGTAAGTAGACTCTCTGGGTGCTTTCTGTCATTCTTCACTCAAACTGGGCCCTATGAGTGCTAGAGATAGTCTTTCTCCTAATTACTCAAAATGATCATTCACCAGACATTATAAGGAGTGGAATCCAGGCAATCATTCTCACCAGAACTACTGCCCTCAGCTGGTCCAAGTAGGAACTACAGCTCTCAATACCCAATTATATTCTTACCCTAAAATAAGTTTATCTTTGACCTATCTATGAATAATATTCTCCACTCAAGTAATGGACATTATTCAGCTGCATACTCATACTCTCTGCTTATTTGCATCAGTGTTATTTTTATTGGAATAGAACAATCATGCTTAACTGTGTATTTAATTTGTAAAGATATTTAGACGGTATGTATGTTTAGAATTCAGCGCCCAACTTGCAGGAAACAATTACACTAACATCCAGCTAATCACATATTATCTTCCTCAAAAACAATAAAATCAAATTGGGCTTGATATCTACAGAGCTGTTGCAAATTAGAATTACTAGCACCTGGAAGATGAGTGGCAAACAGAGGAGTGGAAACTGTCGAAGCCATTCATAAGCGGAGTCTGAAGGAGGCACAGAGCCAAGGATGGCTGGAGCTGAGGGGCTCTTTTCCTTTGGCCTTCCTGACATAAGCATCTTTATCTTCTGAGGGTGTCAGAAACGATTTTGGCCAAAAATGCATATGATTTTACATGTACTGAATTTTTTAGGAGTTTTGAAAAAATCCAAACAGATCCTCAAGAGGTAGGTAAGAAATCTGGAAAGAGGAGGTGGAGAACATGGCAAAACCAGGCTAATGCAGCCTCTGCACCTCTGGACCACAGCAGGGTCCTGACACGCCAGCACTCACATGAGCAGTACCAAGTGCAATAGCTAAGTGTGAGGCTCTGGGGTCTTTCTGCTGGGGTTTTACTCTCACTTTGCCATTGCTATTGTTTTTTACTGTGGTAAAATAAAATAAAATAAAATCTACCATTTCAGTCATTTTTAAGGGTACAGTTCATTGGCATTAAGTACATTCATGATGTCGTACAGCCATCACCAGCATCCATCTTCAGAACTCTGTCATCATTGAAAACTGAAACTGTATTATTTTTTTTTTTGATCCATTAGCTGTTTTGGTCATGTTCATAAATTTTCCAGCATGGTATCTAACACGTGTTAACTGTAGGCATAGCATCAGGGATCATGGGGGCTCCGTCTCAGCCCTTGAATTTCATTTTTGAGTTCTATTTGGAGAGATTAATATTGCATTGCTTATTCTTAGAACTATTCAAAAGAACAAGGAGATACTTTGCTTTTTAAAAAAATAGAAACAATCATTCTATCTTGAATTTTTATAAATTTAAAACATATTATGGGATCTTAGCAATTTCATTTTTCCTGGATCTTAAAATATTTTGTAGTTCATCACCTTAGACATTATTTAAGATTACTCACCAAGTATGCTAAACTGTGCTTTAAAAGTGCTAAGATAATGTGAAATAAAAAAAAATAATGGAATTGTCTAGAAGCTGATACAATAATGAAACCATCATGATCACACCGCCCTTCAGGCTTCCTGTTGTTGTACCCAAGTATTGTAGCATTTTTCAAGGATTAAGAAAGACAAGAGATGCCCCCTTTGTAGTTCATTTTTATCTTTCAAAGAACATAGATGAGAATTCATAATTTTTATTTTCTACCCATAATAGCAAAAATAAGGACATTTACAGAGAGGATAATTCTCAATTATTAAACAAATCAGAAGATTAAGGCAAAGAGATTGTACATAAGTAAAATCTCGGATTCTGAGTCTTCAGATGATAATTTCATAGATGAATTCCCTCAAACTCTCAAATCAATGAGCAGACACTTATTTCTAAGGGCTAAAAGGAAATAGGATGTTCTCAATGAGTTAGTCACTCAATAAGAACTTTATCTTATGGCGTTTTGTGATCAGAACATGGATGATCCTGTTTTGCTAAAAAAGATGTATGACATATTCTTTCATCTTTTATGATGACTCTATACCAAAATTTGCTTGGTATCAGTCATAGGTGAAAAAGGCAGGTATATATAAAAAAGTGGATGAAGGTCACTGAGTGGCTCAGGTGGTTAAGCATCTGACTCTTGATTTTGGCCCAGGTCATGATCTCATGGTTTGTGAGATGGAGCCCTGCCTTGGGTGCAAAGCCTACTTGGGATTCTCACTCTCCTTCTCCCTTGGCCCCTCCCCTACTTGCTCAGATGTTTGCATACACTCACACACGTGGTCTCTCCCTCTCAAAAGAAAAATTGCATGAAAGAAAATAGATAATGTAAAAAATAAAATTTTATTGAGTTGATCATCCTAACTGATGTTTACAAATCTGAAATGTTTTGCAATTATGGAGCAAAGAAGTCTGTTCTCTCAAAATTACAAACCATCAAAGTTTTCAAAAGTATTGTATTTTTGATGATATGACTTCAAGAGGAGAAAATCAGAAGTCCTGATAAGCTAAATCTTTTTGAGAAGTATTTGAAATCTGGAATCAGTTTTACAAGATGGATATGTTCCAGAATGAAACGTGACAGCTGATGACTGGTTAATGATGTTCAGAGGAAGCTGCCCATTTTCGTTGGACATACCTTCTAAACCAAAAATACATGGGATTTTCTATGTTTATATTTTTGTTAAAATTGCTGGTAAATGTTTTTTTATATTTCTGATTTTCTGCAAATTACTCAAAATGACTTAAAAATATAAAAACATAAAAAAGGTTAATTGTACTAAAATGGCAAATACTGATCATTATTTCTCACCTACCAAGGATTAAGCACTTAATAAAATTTTGTTGTTATCATCACTATCATCATCAGAGTCCAGAGAGTCTCATCACATTTTGAAAAAGAAACCACATCTCATGTTCCACAGAACATTAAAAGAACTCATGAGCACCAGCAGATGTAGTGTCTTGTCACCACATCCAGCAAAGAAAGGTGCCCAATGTGCCTTCCCACTGTGGCATGCAAAGACAGATCTGGGAGACCATGTGGCCATTCACAAGGTAAGCCTTCTTCCTAGAGCATGTGTGAGACACAGCACACAGCCTGCCACGACACGGACAGCATGTCACTGACCACAACCCACTTCCACTGATTCACACAGCACTGAACAGCTGCCAAAAGATCTAATAATATGCCTGCCAGGACTTTGAAGAGTCCAGTCTTTTGAAGGAAGTAGAAAGAACACAACTTGTACCCTGAGTTCCTTCTGATGCAAGACTGTGACAATGAATGATGAACTCAGTAACTCTGAAAAGAAAGACAAAGTGAATCAAGAAAGCTCAGAGTTTCAGATGCTTGTCTCTCTGTCTACATATGGTTTTTTTAAGTTTATTTATTTTGAGAGAGAGGGAGGGAGTGCAAGAAAGGGAGGGGCAGAGAAGGAGAGACTCTCAAGCAGGCTCCATGCTATTAGCACAGAACCAATGAGGTGATTGATTTCACAAACTGTGAGATTATGACCTGGGCTGAAATCAAGAGTTGGTTGCTTAACCAAATGAGCCACCCAGGCTGCCCCTGGTTTTTTTTTTTAGTTAGTAAATGTGACCTTCTGGTTTGGTCCAATCTAAGAGAAAACTTTCTAGTCACAAGAATGATCCCTCAGTGAAACAGAAAATGATCACAAAACTATGGTTGTCCCCATGTTCAAGGAGCAGCCAAAGAACCACCTCAGAAGTATCCTGCAGGAGACAGCAGGAAGGAACTAGAGTGAGGGTAAGATTTTGATGCCATTGGCCCACTCCCTGTGGGATCCTACCTGACTGGTTATGTCCTTCAACTGAAGGTCACTGCTGCTGTCCAGGAAGCCCTAGATATGTAAGTCCATCCTTCTGGATTCTGGAAACTCCCCTCTTTCCCTCAACCCTCCAGACTCAGAGGCAGTAACAGCTCCTTTGCTACTAGCCCAGGGAGGATGTACTATCTCTTAGGGATCCCCACCTGTGCTCTCACTTTGGAAAAGGTATATTTATTAAACCACCTTCCAGTTATCTTTTTTAAGTTTATTTATTTACTTACATTCAAATTAGTTAACATACAGTGTAGTACTGGTTTCAGGAGTAGAAACGAGTGTCTCCTCACTTCCATGTGCCAGCGCTCCTCCGACAAGTGCCCTCCTTACTGCCCATCAACCATTTAATCCCCTCTCCCCATTCCTCTTCCAATTATCTTAATTTGAGTGGGTATCTGCACTTTGCTGGGACCCTGACTCTACCTTAAGGGCTACTGGGAGGATTAAATTACATTACAAAGATATTTCTACCCTCCTCTCTTTTGTCTCTTGCCCCTTTGTTTGGCCATGGGGAAGCCTTCCAGATGGGCCCTCTTGTGATTCTTTAGTAGAAGAGTCAGCAAACTTTCTCTGCAGAGGGCCAGCAAGTCCATATTTTAGGTTTTGTGGGCTACACACTCTCTGTTGCCACTGCTCAGCCCTGCGGTTATAGAACAAAGCAGCCAGAGGCAATACATAAGAGAATGGGCATGGCTATGTTCCAACACCATTTTATTTAGGAACACTGATATTTGAAATTGATGTAATTTTCATGGGTGGTGAAATGTTATTCTTTTTTTTATTATTTTTCAACCATTTGAAAATGCAAAACCATTCTTAGCTCACAAGCCAGATGAAAACAAGCAACAGGCAGGATTTGGACTACAGGCCACAGTTTGCCAACCACTATCTTAATAGCATCCTAAGATTTAGCATTTGCACTAGAGCTTTTATGTTCCAAATTCTTATTCTACTTTTATGCCTTTTTTTCACTATTTAATAAGACTACAAGTTCATTCTTTGAAGCCAAAGTTTGCTTGCTCTTTCCCATCATCTTTGCCAAATGACTTCCAAAATCCTGTCACGTGGCACACTTAGACCACTCCCCTCTACAGTGCCTTCCAGGAGCAATGCACTTGAAGCTGTTCCCACACTAGAAACCCATTCTAACACTGTCTCTTCTAGAAAAAGGCACATCCAGAACTAGCCCATTGTGATTCACTCCATGGAAATAATACGAAGTCTGCTACATTTGGGCAAAGCCCATAGAATGGCAACATTGAAAAGATAAGGTTTGCCTTTCCGGAATTCCATCTACTTGTGCCCATCATGGACTGGTACAAATTCAGCCCATTTACTAATACCCAATGATTTATCAGTCTCAAGAGCTCTCTATTCCTGCCCCTTCTCTGAAAGCCAATTTAATCAGTCAGTACACAAGCCACTGGTAGGTACACAAGCTAAAGTTAAGCACCCAACTCTTGATTTCAGCTCAAGGCATGATCTCATAGTTCGTAAGATCAAGCCCCAAGTCAGGCTTCATACTAACAATATAAAGATATTCTCTCTCTCCCTCTCCCTCTCCCTCTCCCTCTCCCTCTCCCTCTTCTCTCTCTCTCTCTCTCTCTCTCTCTCTCTCTCTGCTCCTCCCTGACCCATGCATGCACACACTCTCTTTGAAAATAAATAAATAAACTTTAAAATAATAATAATAACAACAATAATAATTCCTGACGTAAGGCCGTGCTTTCCAAACCTGACTATCCATCATGACCACCTGGAAAACATTCTAAAATACTGAAGTGTAACATCTACCCTACAGTGACTGAAATTTTACCTACAGTCTTAAAGAGCTTACCAGGTATGTCTGGTACAAGATGAGGCTTGAGAATCACAGACTTAGAGGAATGGCCAAGGGAGAAATTTTCAGACAGCTGAAGGAGGTCAAGATGTATCCATTCCACATCATGAATCCATTTTATTTTTTTACTCTTCCATGCAAAGCCTCCGAAAAGAAGGCATTTGGGAGGCTGAGAGGAAATGAAAATGATCATGCACCTAGTTTGTGTTCTGTTTTTCTTAACTGCTTTTCATCCATTTATTCATCCATCCAACATTTATTAAGCTGCTCTCTGCCAGGAACTAGGCTAAGCAGTGTGGATACAAAGATGAATAAGATAGTCATGGTGTATACCCTCATGGAACTTACATTCTCACAGGTAGAAAGGACAGGAGGAATTGAACAACTAATTACACAATTATTATTTAATAACAATAATGGTAATACTTACAAAGTTCAGGGTACACCTTCCAGGGGGATATGACTTCCTTGAGGCATATCAGGGAGGGCTTCCTTGAGAAACTAATGCTCTTTGGCAGTTAGACAGTAGCAGGATTGAGTACTGGTCTCACCACTTCCCAATGATGGGACCCTGAGCATTTACTAGAGCTCTGGGTCTATAACATGCAGAAATTAATGAAGTACCAATGAGGTAATAGATAGTCTCTTTTTTTTTAGAATTTTAAAATATTTTATATATTTATTACATGATGATTTATAGACCATACAATTTAACCATTACGAATACAGAATTAAATGTTCTTAGTAAATGTACAGATTTGCACAAGTATAATCACCACCCAGCTTTATAACATTTTTGTTATTTCTAAAATATCTCTCAAACTAGAAAGTAGGAATAGCAGAGGGAACCATATCTGCAAAGCCGCTGAGGTAAGTGGTTAGGAACTGAGAGTTCGTTAAAAACTGAAAGAAGGTACTCTGCTTGAAATTCAGAGAGCAAGGAAAGAATGGTAGGGCACAGGAGGGCCTTGAAGGCCCTATTAGGATGCTATCTATTATGGGGAATGGGAGAGACAGGAAAGTGGGTAATGGGCATTGAGGAGGGCACTTGTTGGGATGAGCACTGGGTGTTGTATGGAAGCCAATTTGACAATAAAATAAATAAATAAATAAATAAATAAATAAATAAATAAATAAATAGAAAATCTCAAAATACTCTGATTGACTGGTTAGGGACAGAGAGGTGGTAATGGTAATTATTTTGTTCTTAAACATTACTGGTTTAAAAATGATATTTTAACAGATGCTGAAACTTACTTTAGGATATGTCAAATATTCAGCTGACGAATAAACAGAATGTGACAAATCCATGCAATGGAACACCATTTTTGGCAATATAAAGGAAAAAAGTACTGATACATCTTATGGCATAGAGGAACCTCATAAAACACTATTCTAGTTGAAAAAACTAGATAAGAAATATGAAATATCTGAGTCCATTTTATATGGTGTGCCTAGAAAAGAACATTTATAGAGATAGTATTTGGATCCGTGGTTTCCTGGGACCAGGAGGGTATAATTGAGGATTGATTAAAAATGGATTTGAGAGATATTTTAGAAATAACAAAAATGTTCCAAAGCTGGGTGATGATTATATTTGTGCAAATCTATAAATTTCCTAAAAACATTTAATTCTGTATTCATAATGGGTAATTGTATGGTCTATAAGTCATGATGTAATAAATAAATAAAAATATTTTAGGGGCACCTGGGTGGCTCATCCATTAAGCATCCAGCTTCGGCTCAGGTCATGATCTCATAGTCCATGGGTTCAAGCCCCACATTGGGCTCTGTGCAGACAGCTCAGAGCCTGGAGCCTGCTTCAGATTCTTTCTCCCTCTCTCTGCCCCTCCCCTACTCACTCTCTGTCTCTGTATCTCAAAATAAAAAAGACTTTAAAAAATGTTTTTAAAGAAAAGAGTTCATATAAAATATTTCAAAATTCTTAAAAAATATATGCTTCATTAATATCTGCATGTTATAGACCCGGAGCTCTAGTAACCTGCTTGGGGTCCCATCATTGGAAAGTAGTGAGAACAGTACTCAATCCTGCTTCTGTCTAACTGCAAAGCCAGTGTCATTTCTAGCCTCACATGTGTCTCCTTCTGCATTTCCATCCACCTTTCAAGGGGAGATATTTCACTAGAAACAGAAATTATATCAAGTCTGTGTTTCTATATAGGTTTCAAAAATACTAACTTTAGAGAAACTGACCATCATTCTATGAAAGAAAAAATTAGCCCACACCTCCTTGCCAGTCCTTTGCAGAATTCAAAAGGCTCCTATCATTGGACAATATAGGTTATATCAAATAAAGTCATTTTTTGATTCATTGATTAGTACTTGGTGAGCACTTATGTGCCACATGCTAGACACACAGCTGAAAATACATTATCTTGACACTAGTATGCTTATAATGTTTCTAGAAAAGAGTAAAGAAGCCATGTATTTTGCCAAATTCAAATCAGAAATTCCTATGAGTTAACAGGAAGTAGGAGAAGAGAGTGGTAATATTTTGTGATTACTATTTATTTCCTCAGGACTATCTCTTTCTGCCCTACTCCTTCACCCTCCATGTTTTTCAAACATGACCCCTCAAAAATATCAAGGCCAGTAAAAATTGCTAGCATTTGGTAGCTAAGGAAGACGACACTGTGAAAAAAATTTCAGCAATGGGCAAAGACATTCTGGAGCATGATCAATGAGGAAAAATTGTATAAATCCTCTAAAAAATTGTTTATGATCCAGTTCCAAAATCAGCAATGTACATGAGATTGATCCAATCCTCTTCCAGATGGTTTGAGGAAATCTGAGCTGAGTTCTAGACGTAATGGTTAGTATAAGAAATATGAAATGAACAAATAAAAACTTCATTAAAATCCCAAAATAAAACGGAAAAATATATAGCAGATGGTATGGATCATAGATAGTTAAATGTTTGACAAAGCCAGTAATGATTTTTTTTTTATCAGTAACAGGGATTTGGGAGGCAGACAAGAAGATTGAATTATAGGAAATACGATATTGATTTTTGAAAATGGAAGTAAGATTGATTCTGGCCAGTACTTCAGGTAAATCTCTTCTATCCCTATTAAAATATTCAGTTTGATTCTAACAATCAAGGAGGCACCTCAGTCCTCTTTGTTGAGACCCAAGGGGAGGTGGTAGGAAAAAAGGAAGGGTCCATCTTCCCATTCTCCTCTAGGAACTCCCAAGGGCCACCAAGTCAAAATGTGCTCAGGGCAATGTCACCTCTTGACCCTAGAGGACCAATGTAGTTGCTCCCAGTGAAATTTCCAACTGACTCCAGGCTCAAACACACAGTCAGGAGAGGTGGCTGAGGGGGAGCCCCTGGTAAATCCCATACAGCAATTTCCTGCACAAAACACACAGCAGGGGTGTGTGTGTACCACATGTACATACACATTGCTGGTTATCCTCCTAGATGGAGATTTCTTCTGGCCCACCATGTAGCTAGAACTTGGCAAAAGAGACAGAAAACTCAGGTCATCATAGCAAATCAAAGGCCTCTCCCACTACATCCCCAAAACAAGATGCAGAAAAACATGTTCCTGGTTGTCTTTTGAAGATCACAGAGTCAGAGCTGAGCCTAAGGACAGCCTTCTCTTTTTCCCTTTCACGAACACTTCAGAGCCCATCACTCCTCACATTCCTTGCAGCTACCTTCCCTCAAATAAAATGCTAAAACAGCAATAGACCATAGTGCTTTCACAGAAAGCAAATCTTTATCATACAAGACATTATGCCAGCCCTGTACCATCAAATGGATACATACTGATACATATTTATTACCAGCTTCTCATCTTCTCAACATGATGATCCTTAATTTGATCAGCCATTTGTCCCATTACTCTAGATGAGAGCACAGGTAGCTGTGTGTTCATCGTGTCCATTGTGATAAAGGTCCTCTATAGGTTGTCCCTGCCTTTGCTGTGTAAACCTGTGTTCTAGACTCAGGCAAAGTGTGGCTCTTGGATTAGCAACATCCACAGAATCCCAGGCCTCACACCAGGACTGCTGACTCAAAATCTGCATTTTTACACTGTCTTCATGTGATTCTCGTGCACATCAAAGGTTAAAAACCCCCTAGGAAGATACCATCAAGAAAGTAGGACTTGAATTAAGGAGGAGTGGTAAAATCTTACTACAAGATGACTACAAGGGAAATCTTCTAAATCCAAAACAGATGTATTGAGTTGCCAGGTAGTACTAACTAAACATGTGAACTTCAGTAAATCATTTCTTTTCTCCCAGCATTAATAAAACCAGGAAGGTGATCTGGCCTAGTGGAAACAAAATTTGGTGTCAGGTGGACCCAGCTCCAATTCTAGCCAGACTATGTCGTCTTGGAGCAGTTACCTCACCTTGCAGAGTCTTACTAAAATAAGAACAATACTAAGAGAAGGTGAACAAACTTCCCAGGGTCGTTGCCTAATAGGTGGTCAATTATTATTACTTTATCATTTCCCCTCCCTGCCCTCCGGCGAAGAATTGGGCCAGGACGAATGTGAACTAAATTAGGGTCTGAGTTGGCAGTGACGGTCCAGATTCGGAAAGTCCTGAAGAGTTCAGGCTTGGTGTGGCAGGAAGTAAGGGTCATTGTGCAAATGTAGAAACACTATTTTAGGAAGACCAGGTTAACAGTGTGTCCAGAATGGAGCAGAGAGGCAGGTGACGGTGAGTAGTGAATTGGCAACCTCACTGTAATGCACATACCAGCTTTCACAGCTCATCTGACAACGTCTGCTTTGATCATGGGACTCTGCTCTCAGATCCACTTCTTCACTTCCCCTGCTCTTACCTGTGTATTTGGGGAGCATATATTTAGGAACTGGCTTACAGGTAGGATCATCAATGGAGGCTAAAACGCTTGGAAATAAAAGGAAGAAGGAAACTAAGAAGTTTGTCCTTTCCTCTCCTGCCCAGGGTGGCATCTTAGGCAATGCTACTTCTCCTGGGAGCCACCACCTCCAACAGGCAACGTTGTCCTCTGTGCTCCCAGCTCTGTCTAGCAGCTTGAGGTCTGGGGTCTGGTAACATCTCTTCCCTCTGCAGTCCACCTGGCTTTGGGTGAGAGCAGCTTCCAGCCTTTGCCAACCTCTGGGTTACTGTACCCTCTCCTCTTTGGCTTATTGGTTTCACCATCACCTGGGTAACAATACCAGTCCCCTGTCCTGTATTCTGTCACAAAGACCAGAAGTGTTTATATTTCCTAACTAGACCTTAACTGACATAGCATTTGAATCAAAATATATCTCAGATTATTTCATATTATTATGTAGATTTCTACATCTCGGAAAATATACAAATTAAGGCTACATAATGATTGATCTCCCAGTGAAAGGCGGAAAGAAATCAGGGTCAGAATTCTCTAACCAAAAAATATCACAGGTCCATTAATACAGGATAATTATTAATCTGTGAATGTAGTGGTATCAATGAGCATGTCACATTTAATTTAGCATTGGCATGGATGATCTAGAAAGGTGAATAACAAATGCAGAAATTAATTCCATAGAGATAGTTGGGAAATGTTGCAAATACCCAAAAGGATGGTAAAATGATCCAAAAACAAAACAAAACAAAAAAACAAAACTGGCAGTTACAGATATATGGGCAGGATATGGTGGTGAAACTCATAAAAATACATAACTGGATCAAAATAACAAAATGAGACACTGCTTGAAAAATGTATTCATATAGGTAAGAAAAAGTAATCAGAAACACAGCTATTTCGTGGGTAGGAAAGAAAATAAGAAATGAATAAAGCTGAAGAAGACAGGAATGACAGCACAAACTTGGATGTAATTTTGAAATACGATGGAGAAAAAGAGTCTTGCTATTTTGAGCTTTAACTATCGACACCCTATAGTTTTTTCAATAAAAAACAAAAAAAATGATGTTCTCTCCAACTTCCAAGCACTTCCTCCAATTTATACAATATTGATTAGGCCATGCTTCTTAGTCTTACCAAACTTTGCAAACCTCCATAGTAAAAATGAGGGAAAAAATTAAGAACTGCAAGAACTCTGGGAAATAAAAAACAAATAAATGATAATGAGATGGAGGATATGAATGATAAAGGAAGTTAAAAGAACCAGATTTGCTGAACAATCATATTTCTAGCACAGACCCATAGAAAATCAGGCATATTGTGTGAGACAACAAATTCCAATTAGAGAAGAGATTTCAATGTTGACCTAATTATTGAATGTCCAGCTCTCATTTTCATGGGATGAATCCAGACAAGTAAAATAAATTCTTGGATATAAAATGACTCTTTCTAATATGGAAAATCACTTCCTCTTTCTCCATGAAGCCTCAGATGGTCAGAGGGGGAAAAAGCCTAGTGTACTAATTTCTATTCAATTTGAACCTTAAATATCATTTCTCTAAGGATAAAATTGACTTCAAGGTGTTCATGCAGTATGCTTCTATGTGGTCAGGAAAGGTTTTCTTCCAGGAAAATTGGAGCTCAACTTGGAAAGGATATAGTCAACACAATGCCGCAGCCACCAGTAAAAATCGCGTGCTCCCAAGCAAACTATTAGGTGAAAGAAGAGTAAAGGATTTAAGCAAAACACTCACAGCTCCGTGTTAAGCTGAGCTGTTATAATCTAAGTATTCATGAGAAACCATTTTAGCATTTAGAGGGTGGTGGGAGAGAAGGAACTACAGTAACCATAATATAGTATGGGTCTGTCACATGATCTAATTACAGAAATGAAAGCAACCCAGGAATTATGTGGTCTATTCAAGCCTGCGGGGAGTATGAACAAAGAATATAATTAAACATCAAGCCTGTTGATTAAACAATTACTATTTAAAGCAGATATAGATTTAAAATTAATTTGCTTCTGCATTCTGAGGATTTGGGGACTGAGATAAACAGTGTTTGAAGTTTAATTATCCGTGTGGAAGATGAAGGGGCTCATTTCATTTTGGTTAGCACTACAGAGCGGTTGGGGTGGCGAAAAGGCAAGGATCTGGCTGGGCTGCAAGTCTCCGGGGCTGCCAAAATGTGCGACGAAAGGAAGCAAGGAGGCTCGCTCAGCCTCACCCCCACACAGTGTGGTAATATCACAGGCGGGATTGGGCAACTGCAGATTAATATTTAAATGAACATTAGTTGGAAGTTTACCTGGAGGGGGAAACACACTATCTCCAAAAGAACAGAAGAAGGCCAGCCAAAGAGTTCCAGGCGCCACGGACATGCGAAGTGGGGAGTGGAGACCTTCATGCATGTTTGAGCAAATAGGACATCTACCTGCCAGCTCCTCCGAATGGAGTGATTCTTATCAGAGGCCACATGGATAGTGTCCCAGGGCAAAACTGCAGGGCTGAGGGGTGGCAGGGTGAAAGGGTGAACTGTAGCAAAAGACAATAAACAAAAACTAGAAAATTCAAACGTGATAAAAGGACTGTTGAGATTCATGGACTCGTGTCAGCATTCACACACCGTGATCAAAAGGCACGGAGACAGAATTCCCAGACCTCAGACCCAACTCCCAGACAATCACGAGGGAAGTGTGTGCAGTGACCCGGCTGTGCTCCATGGCTCCCGGGCAGGACAGTGCTGCACAGAGTGCTGCTTTTGAGCATGGGTTCAGAATGGGACATGTGGAGTGTAAGGCAGCTCTGCCAATTTTTCATTTTATGACCTTCACCGAGCATTTGGCTTCCTGAGTTCCATTTCATCGGTGAAAGGCTTTCATTCTTTCCTCCTTGGGTGGTTGTGAATATTAAACATGGTAGTAATTGCAAAACCAAGAGTGCCCCCTTCCTACTTAAAACCCCTCAGCAAACCCCCCCGCCTTGGCTTTTCGGGTGATGAGGAATCTTTTTAAGTGGTCTTTTAGGTGGCAATGGCATATCTGTCTCCTACCACTGACACCACCAGAACCATCTTCTCCCCATTCTAGCCCCATGAGTCTCTTTTTAGTCCTCTGTTCTCTCTCCTTTGCTGTGCTCTGTGCTGAAGCACTTTGCCTCTCCTCTTCATCCAGTCTGTCCCTTCTGCAGCTCTCACCTCACCTTAACTTGGGTGGTGATTAGAAGCTCAGGCTCTGAAGATAATGCATCTGGCTCAAAACCCAATCTCCATCCCTTACGACCTGTGCAACTCTGCCCACCTAACAGTCACTTTCTTCCTTCCAAATGGGCTTGAGTACCACTGACTATCACCTACATTGTTATAAGGGCCATGGGAATTCATACATGTGACAGTCTCAGCACAAAGCCTGGTGTACAGGGACCCATAGAAAAGTGTTCTTGTCAGAGTCCTCCAAGGCCTTGTCGTCTGTGTCACTTGTCTTATTTCCAGTGTATGTTTGTGTGGTTAGTCCAATATGGCTGTCTCTGTACTAGAATGGAAGCTCCTGGGAGAAAAGGCTTTGGCCAGTGTTTAGTCCACATAGTAGATTCAGTTCTAGGATAAATGTTCACGTATTTGCTGAGGAATAAATGAATGAAAATGCTGAGCATAGAATGTGGCCCAGAGTGGGGCCTCAATAAATACTAGCTTTTAAATAATAACCCACGATAATGCCAATTGATAAGTGAAAACATTAATATTGACTTTGCCCAGTGGTTCTCGCCTAGGAGTCTTTGTACTTCCCAGGGATGTTTGGCAATGTCTGGACAGGGCAGGGAAGAGGCAGGGAGAGCTCAGGCAGCATATGGTGGGTGGAGGCCAGGGAGGTTTGCTAAACATCATACAATGTACAAGACTGCCTTCCCACAGCATGGAATTATCCAGCACAAAATGTCAATGGTACCGAGGCTGAGAAACCCTGAACATCACCTTGTGTCTTTTTTCCCTGATTGTTTAATTCACCAGTTGAGTCTGAGCAGTCAAATGTAGGTTAAGGAAATCATTTTTACCTTTCATCCTATCCATTCCTGTAGATACAAGGCTATCCTTGCCCCGCCCTCTGGTCCCCAAACTCTGTTAGCCTAACTGGACAGTCTCATTTCTCCTCACCCCTGTGCCAGGGGTGAAGCTGAAATGTGGGAATGTGGGTAAGGCTGAAGAAAAGTACACCCTGCAACCCATCTCCCATCTCGTTCCATCTGTGGGGTCATACATTATTCCTGTGTGCAGCAGAGCTTTGACAAAAGCCAAATGTGAACACCACTACTTGGCTTTCAGGACAGAGCTCTGTTTTGAATATCATGCTTCAAAAAGCTCATGTAACCAAAAAACAGGGCAGGGGCCAACATGTTTAATACAGAGATTACTCTACAATGCAAGAGAATTTGCTCCAACAATAACACTGTGCTCAAAAATTATCAGATGTAAAGTCACAGGGATGAATTATAGAATCTGAGAAAAAAGTGAGATAATGAAACAATTTTTTTCTGAACTGACAACCCAGATAATGTCAAATGCACCAATATACATAAATGCCAGAGGTTAAGATAAATTTTGAAACTTAATAACCAATTGCATAAAATAAAATGCTTACAACGGTTAAGAGTAGGTTAAAGGGAAATTAAAAGTGTGACAAGCATACAGAGAAAGTGAACCCTTTGCATGCTGTTGGCTGGAAGTCACAATTCAATATAATAGAATATTACTCAGCCATAAAAAGGAAAAAAAGCACAGACATGGGCTACAGCATGATAAACCTCTAAAAACACTTTGCTATGTGAAAGAAGGTCACATGACATAACTCCACTTACATAAAATATTCAGAATAGATAAACCCACATAGACAAAATGTGGACAAGTTGTTGTCAGGGGCTATGGGAAAGACAAAATGCAGAGAAATGCAGAAAAACTGCTTAACAGGTAAGAAGTTTTACCCATTAAAACAGATTTATCTCATTTAAATTAAGATGGAAATGTTTTGGAGTTAGATAGATATACAACACTGTAAGTGTACCAAATGCTACTAAACTATTCATTTTAAAAATTTATTTAATGACTTATGTTTAATTTTTTTAATTTTTGAGAGAGAGAGAGCATGCACACATGTGCACAAGTGAGGGAGGGACAGAGGAAGAGAATCTTAAGCAGACTTCACACCCAGTGCAGAGTACAACACAGGGCTTGATCTCACAACTGTGAGATTATGACCTGAGCCAAAATCAAGAGTCAGACACTTAACTAACTGAGCCACCCAGGTGTCCCTATACCGTTCACTTTAAAACACTTAATTTTATGTTTCATCTCAATAAATTGCTTTCTGAAGCATGCTCAAAACACAAAATTAACAAACACTGAAAGAGAGTAGACCTCAAAATGGAAATAAATGCAGTAGACTGAGAGTTTTAAGTGATCCATTTTTGCAGTCTTTTTAAAGTATACATATCAGTTATAAGGACTTTGGAAAACGTAAAAGTACTAAAAAGAACATAGAAGGCACTGTCAACAATATTTCTAGTTTTTCAAAATGTTCATTAATGTCAGTGCTAAACCACCTCTGCAATTTAAAAAATGACAGAAAAAAACTGAGACCCTGTGCATTAAGATAAAGCTCACAGTTGAACACTTATTTCTGCCAAAGCTTTTATCATAAGCTTATTTCTTTCTATGGGCAGAGCTGCAGCCAAAGGAGCAACTATTGCCAAGGAAGCATGTAACTCTGTGACTCTTGGGCTAAGGCCTCTTCCATCCATCCCAGACCAGTGTGCCTGACTCTCATCAGGCCTGTAAACACTAGTCTCCATGGGACAGAGTTAGAGAAGACTTTCCCCTCCATGCATGCATCATTCACCCTCCATGAAAAAGACCAGAATTTCTACCCCTCTTACCTGCATAGCTTCTTCCCCACCCACAAGAGGAGTTCTTCATTAGTTATTAAACTATTAGGCTCTGGGAATAGGAAGGTGGGGGTTAACACCCTTGACTTAGTTAGAAAAATCATTATTTCCAAAAGATGTGCAAGCAATGATGTCTCATCTACATTCTTCTAAACTTTTTTGAGCACGAACACGAATAAAATGAAAATAAACAAAAACCAGGAGCAAAAGTTTGAGGCTTGGCTCAGTGCAGAACAGATAGGTTGCCAGTGAATCAGTCACTATCAAGGGCCCATGTTGTAACCAGCAGTGGGGAGGTACAACCTCTAAAAAAGAAGACTCAAGAGCACAATCCTGACTCACAGATCCAGAGGTTCTGGTTTTGAATATTCACTCTTACCTTATCTATCAGTGGCCTCTCTCCTGATCCAATATTATCACCAAAACTTCAATTTCACTATCTCCCCTTTTCTGGCTACATTTGCTCCTCCAGCTCTCCCAGCAAGGCTGCCTTAAGCGAGTCACCTCCTCCTGATTGGGGGGGAAAAAAACAGATAATAAAGATGTCTAAATATCATAAAGAGATTTCTTTTCAAAATTAACTGTAGGTCCAAAAGAACACCCCCAAAATGATAAAGGAAATTAAAATAGGTAACTGTCAGAATCGTCACTATTGAGAACAAGGGGAAGTGGATTTTCCCAGCATGGAATTGCTTCCCTGGCACAATCCATCCCATAGATGATGGATGGTACTGATTCCTCTCCATTTCCATCTCCATGCAAGAACGTAGCATTAATAGTTTCCCCCAAAACAGCTGCTGGAGGAAACGTGACCACAGGCAGCTAGAGGAAGCCTACCAGCTGGCCTTGCCTCTGCCTCTTGCTGTGTGTGACATACAGACACAGAGTCCACAGCAGGGTCCCACAGAGTAACACAGTCAAGAAAATGAGAGGACAGACGACTGTTTAGTCAATTTCTCAATGTTTGCTTTCTCTGTCTGGTCATGACATACAGACATGAGATCTCAACAGAAGCCTAAAAAAGAAGTGAATTGTGCTAATCTTATACCAAGCAAAACACTTCATTTTTTTGTTTTGTTTTTTGTTTTTGTTTGTGTTTTGTGTTTTTTTTTTACATTTTATGGTTTATGTCTCAATCCAAAAACTGCCCTGGTCAAGACTTGGAGCCTCGTTGCCTAGAATGAGGCCTGTTTTCACTCTGGGCTTTACAGAACTGGCTATGGCACCCGAGTGAAGAGTCTGAAGAGGTGGGGTCTCAGATCTTCAAAAAGGTACATTTCCATATAACCAAAGAAGCGGCCACTCACATGTGAAGCCACCCATAGCCCGAGCTCTGAGAAAAGAGAAAAGTCAACATACTCTCATGAGCAGTTTGATATCACTGAATATCTCCTGGAACACTCTATCTGTCCTGTAAATATTACCACATCCAATTCTAGGTAGCTTCTGGAACAAGACAAGTACTTGGTCAGGATTCATTCGGGCCAACATCGGGAAGCAGGCATGCTCCACACAGTTTTAACTCTGCCTCACCCCTCGTCTTGCAGCCTAAACACCTGCACAACACAATAAGATGCTTGAAGACAGCATTACCGGACTGGACAATGGCTGGCAGCAATTGCCTCCACACTTGCCAGACTTGGATATTTTTTTAGGGCAGAAAGCATCTAATGGCCATGAATGCTTCATTGAGTGTTTGTTGTTTTTTTTTCCTAATGCATTGCAAGAAGTTCACTCTTCAGCACTGGACTCTGCCAAGGATCCCATCTCAAACTTCCATCCCATCTCTGAAGGAATTTCATCCAAATCTTTCATTAAGCCTTCCCCACATGCTCTGTGTTTGCAGAGTACTTTGCAATAACTTAGTAGCCCTCTCCCAGGTCACCACCCGGAGAGAGGAGATTGCCCTCTCACTATCTACCCTTACTTTGCAGAGGGAGACCCTCCAGACTCAAGGAAGGATGACAGCTAGTTGCCAAGACTGTTTTGAAGTTCTAAATGAAGTAGAAGTCTAGATTTCCAGATTTCCATTTCAGGGCACACCCTACACAGACACAGAAGGAGCAGCTGATGCTCCTGAGGACCAGTGACTGATTGTCTTCCCTTTTGCCTGGTGTTAGTTCTTGAGTTTCTCCTTAGAGTTACTCCTTGGAAAGCTTTCTTATACAGATAAAGGGCAATACTTCAGTGTTTTAAGGTGTTGGTGCTCAGGGGGAAGTAACATATATATAGGCTACTATGTTGATAAACGTGCATGTATCTGGACAACCTGGTATATCACCCACAAAGAGAATAAGACTCAGGTCAGCTAACTTTGAAGAAGTGGGCTAAAATGGAAAGTAGAGGGGGTGATCTGGGACCAGCATACATAAAATAAGTGGTAGTGACAGGGTGGGAGGAAGTGGATGAGGGGACTAGACACTTGGCTGGCTTAAAAGGGAGCAGGAGGAGCATAGAAAATGAAAATGAGACTTGGCCAAATGCTTGCCAGGGGCCAGCATTGCCTTTACCAGAACATGGGAAGGAGACATCAGTGGCAGGGTCCTGTGACTGGTTGGAAGGTAATGTCTTTGACACCCTGCCTTCATTAGCGCTGCTCCTAAGGGAACAGTACACCCCAAGGAGTTATAAAGATTGGGTTGAATGTTAGCAGCAGAACAAGATCAGGAGAAAGATGGAGGAAAGGGTCAGAGTTCCCCAGGTTGGGAGGAGTAGGGAGGGTTAGGTTTCCCACTGGGTAACCATGCCTGGGTCCATCTGCTGGGGAGGCCGGTGTGCCAGCACAGTCCACACTGTGACCAAGCCTCTGTAAGTGCCTCCCCAACCCATCTGGGATATCTGATCTTCTAGGGAAAGAGCATGGGAAAAGCTGGCAACATGAGATGGTCCTATCCTGTTTCCAGTGTAAGAAATGTGTTCATCAATTTCACGACACCTCTACCCCCTTTCTCATTCTCTCTCCCCATATCTCCTCTAAACTCCTTCTAGGACTCCCAAAGCAAAAGTTAAAAATATGGTTTACTTCTCTGATAAAATATAACTTTCAAGTGGTAGCTTGATAGATCTTACCTAAAAAAAATTTTTTTGGAAAGTCTAAGTATTCAAAGTTGTCTATGAACAAATACTCTTCAGTGTTTAGCTTCCCAACTTCCCATGGTTTCCCCTTTGCTACTTGGGGCATGAAACCTTCGTGCTGCTTCTGGCTGCTTTAGCTTCTATCTGGGTGCACTGTAAAGGGACAGGAACTAAAGTTCTTGACCTTTTCTGACAACTTCTCCTGATAATGTGTCTTAGCATCAAAACTTACCTGTCCTCTGCTTGATTCCCTAAGGGCTCCGCTCAGTGCTGTCTCCTCTGATAAACTAATCCGTGCCAAAAGGTAATGGCTGCCTTGCAGTGTGTTGAGATAATCCAGTGAGAGAAACCAATATACACCGGTGACGCATCCATGTTATTATAAAAAAAATTATTATCAATGCATTGGTCCTCACAGGGAACAAACCAACATTTTTGCAGAGGTTGTGAGAACTTTAATCTAAGTGAGTGTTCCTACCTGGGGGTCATGTCAGGCCACAGGGCAGGTTGGCAGGGGAGAGGGGAAGAGAGGGAGACACAGAGGCTTTTGGCTCTCTTCCACTCATATTTCACAAGCCAGCTGCCCACTCCGCGCTAGGTGCCCTTCCTAAGCTTAGAACACGTTTTGCTTCATTCACTTGAAACTGGAGAAAACTTCATTTCCTCTCCAGTTAATAAACTGTCTGAGGGACACCAGAACAATAACATACAGTTAGTGCCCAGCTATAGAAAACAGCATACCTGAGGGCCAAATATCTAGTAAAATCTTTTGCAGCTGGCAAAGAACCGTTATTTAGGGACTCATTCCCCTAGATAGGGACAGGATCGCTTTCATTCTGTCACCTTGCAGCTCTGTGACATGGGACAAGTTGTTCAGCCCCTCTGAGCCTCAGGCACTCAATGTATAAAATGAGGATAAATGCACCTAACTCCTCAGGTTGTGAGAATTCAATTTAACAATTTAATAGTTATATCCTATCTGCCGACCATATAATTTAAGGATTATTATAGAGTAAACAAATGAAAATAGTAGCAACTACAGCAGCTATTCCCAGGCATTTTGAGCGTGGAAATACCCAGCTTTCAAAAGGTACTCAAAGGTAGCTGTGTAACATACCTATTAGTCAAGAGATGTAGAAACCATTTGGGTTTGAGAATTTCACATCGCCCTTTGAGAGAGCTGGCAAGCCCGTCACGTGTCTCAATCTCAAGGACAGGAATTTATGCCCTAGAGATAGATACTACCTGTCTCTGGCAACTCGGCAGACAGAACATAGGGCCTGCCCACCCCTGCGAGACTTCTCCCTCCCACCAAGGCCAGGGCATACCCATTCCCTGTCCTTTTCCTGACCTCACCCTTTTCCACCCACCCACTCACCACTCCCCTCCAGGCTATGAGAGCCTGCGAGAGCCTGCCTAATCTCAACTCAGGGAGTGCTCTTTGCTTTTAAAATGCCTTCCCAGCTTAATCAGTAACCACCAGCCCTCCGCTGCCAGTTAGTCTCCTGCCCTGACATGAGTTTCTTCCCGAGCCAGCCTGCAGATGTGACTTTTTTAGGAGGATTCAATTCCCAGCCTTCACCCTCCTGCCAATGACAGCCTCCCTCTCTGAAGGTTACCTGTCACCGGCATCCTTGCTCATGAATGCAAAGTAAAGTAGGTGCTTGCCCTGACCTTGAAGAAGCACATCATTCTGTATACGATTTCTAAAAAAGAACATTTGCCATTTGCCGTCTTACTTGTGTCAGGACTGAGAAAAGGATGCCCCACATGGCAGGATACCCTCTCAGGTTCAGGGATGCAGCTTGTGAATGGCACTTGTCAACTGAACCTTGCAATGATATTCGGCGGGATGATGTGGAGAAAATGTTAATGAAATCCTGCCTAACTGCAGGAACACATTTGAATAGAATCAGAGTCATATGTGGGATTCTTTTCTCATATACTGTCTTCTCTGCATATATTAACCTTTGCCAGCTTTTAAAAAGCATCAAAGATGATTCACTCATACAATCATTCTTTGTTTTGTTTGTTTGTTTGATAAATTTGACATGTTGCATTCAACCATTCTTTAAACTTTTATTGAGTACCCATTATACACCAGACCCTGTACATAGCACTAGCATAAAAAACTGAATGAAGCATAGATCATTAAAAGCAAATACACTATCATTCAACATTTTATGTGGAGAATCTAACTCCTCAGTTTGTTAAAAACAAAGCTAAGAGGCAACAAGCATTTCCGGACATTGCCTCATTTGGAAATAGATAAAGAGAAAGGAAGGGCTCTTAGAAAGAACAAGCAGAGTATTAAATTAGCATGGGCATGCTGCGGACTTGTGAACATTTTTCAAAAGAGGAAAAGCACATTGGGTTATGGGAAAGAGATGAGCAGCAGCCAGAATGGGTAGGATGGTCTTAGGCAGTCTTTCAGAAGGAGAGTGCCCAGACTTGCACTTGTTTGTGAAATAGTCTTTCAGGCAAAGAGGGCCTGTCATGGCTAAGGTGGACCAGCCCTCCTTGTCCATTCTCTGCTCCATTGCCTGACACCATTGATTGTGAACTCTGGCTGAGCCATGCTCTGCTGATAGCAGTTCAAGGCACCATTTAGCGGAAACTTCCTGATATAGAGCTTTTAGAGAATTCAAGGACTCACTCTGTCATCATCATGGGGAGTGCATGTTTCCATTGCTGAGTCAAAAGAGCTAAATTGGAGCTGGACCAGAAACAAATGGTGAGTCAAATGGAAGACAGTAGCTGCAGAGCAACCCCCTGCCGCTAAGATAGCCTGGGCATGGTGCAAAGTAACCTTTACAAAATTTAGGGCTCATTCATTCATGCAACAAACCTTTATGGAACACCTCCCAAGCTTGAGAACTGTCCTAGGTGCTGGGGACAGAGCAGTGAACCAGATAGACAAAGCCCTATTCTTATAAAACTTATTTTGTAATGGAGAAAGACAATACACAAACAGTGAAATATAAATTATGACTCAAGTAAATAAAAAAAGTTAAAAGATGAGCTACAGAGTAACTTACTGTAGGCATTTCTATTGATCCAGATCATTGCAAACAATAGAATCCAATGTAGCTAGTTTAAGAGAAAAGGAGTCATGGAGGAAATTCAGAGACTAATTGTTAAAAAAGGCTGGAGGAACGGGTTGTAGACTGACCTCTCAAGAACAATCCCCATCATCTGCACAATCTGTTGGAAGAAGCTATTGTATTAGGAAGGTGTTATGCCCCTGCTGTTTGCAGAACCCATTCCAGCCCTGAATGCAATTAAAGTAGCCATGTGGCAGAGCCACTGAATCAGGAGCTTCTGACTGCTTCATGTCACAGCCATAGCTGGAACTACTTTCTCCAGAACCACTCCACCCACAATCCATGCCAGGAAAATGATGCTCAGGCCCATCAAAATGGAGACCCGGTGGACCACAAAATAGATGCCCAGCATTCTGTTCATGGAGACTAAATCATTTCTAGGATCCAAGCTCCAAGAAGGCCTGGGAAAGGTGACTTTGAGTTTTGTATTCTCTGCATAGGGAGAGGGAGTTTGAAGGGATGTTAACCTACCCATTCCATAGTAACTATCACACCAGTTTGGGAGGGTCATCAGTAAATGCCTGTGAAGGAGATGACCATTAAACTGAGATCATAACAAAAAAACTTTCCAAGCATAGGAAAGAAACAAACATAACAACTACAGGGATAGTGATGGAGGGCAAGAGAGAACTTGAAGTAGCTGGCAGAATTTAGATCAAGGAGGGCTTGGGAGATGATACTTAGGAGTTGTGTTTTATTCAGAGTACTGGAAAACCATAGATAGTTTTATGAAGGGGAATGGCGTACTATGATTTGCATTTTTAAAGAAAATTCTGGCCCCAAGGTGAAGAATACATTATAGATAAGCAAAGATTGTATCAAGGAGTTGTGTCAAGGAGACAAGACTGAAAATTCTTGAGGATTAGGGGTGGCAGTAACTTGGGCTAGGATGTTGACTGCAGAGGTGAAGTCTTGTAGTGAAACCCACCAGATTTCAGAATGAATTAGATGTGAAGAACAACAAAAGGGAACAAGGAAGCATTGGCTTGTATGTATCTAATCTAAACAAAGGGTGGATGATATCCATTTCCTGGAATAAAGAACAATGGAGAGAAAATGTCCACAACTCACCAAAACAACTCATCAGTTCTTGATGTTTAAAAAGAAAAGTCAGTGATGTAGACAAGTGGGAAGTAGACACAACTAGAAAGCATCATATTTTGCTCTCCCAATTAGCCATTAATTTCATTCTTCAGTATATTCGGAATATTTTTTAACTAGTGGCTGTTTTCAGTGTTTTTTTATGTTGATTTATTTATTTTGAGATAGAGAGAGAGTACAAGTGGGGAAGAGGGGCAGAGAGTGAGAGAGAGAATCCCAAGCAGTCTCCACACTTTCAGTGCAGAGCCCAACATGGGGCTCAATCTCACAAATTATTAGATCATGACCTGAGCTGAAATTAAGAGTTGAACACTTAACCAACTGAGCCACCTAGGCACCCTCAGAGTATTTTTAAGGTTCTGGAGTGGCAAGTCTCCAATTCTGCAAATGAAAGATTCTGACATAGGTGGGATCCATTCTTAGCGGGATAAAGATTTACACAGTAGAAAAACACATGGGGCAGTGTAGAATAGTTTGGGGAGTTGGTGTCTCATCTCCAAAGAAACAAAAGTCAAGGGATATAGAGTCATTTGAAGGTGAAAGCTGAGCTCTAAAAGACACATGAATTTAGGAATGCAGCAAGTCAAAGCCCCATGTCACCATTTTGGCACGGCAAAACAATCCTCAGATCACCTACTCTCATGCCCCTCCACTCCTCACTGCTCTCTGTTCATTCCTACCATTAAAACACTTTCTGAAATTAGAATAGGATGTTTCTTGGGTTTTATGAACTATGAGTTAAGTGATAAAATAACATCATTATCAAAACTGTAAATTATTCTTTTTAAATTACTCTGTCTTTATAAATATAAATATTATTAGTGGTCATTCTGGGAATCACTCAGAAGAACAAACTCAGAAAAACCACTGCTCTAGACTATGATATAATCTCTTTAGCAAATAAGTAAACAAATAAGAATCGAAAAGTCTAAGAGACAGAAAAAGAGGCCATGCCTATGCCCTGCCTCTCTTAAGCAATCAGAGCTCTTAGAATAGTTCTGTTGCTGGGGCAGAAGCAAATAATCTTCTGCTCTCCCTAAGCATTAAATCTTCCACATGTCTTTAGCACTCTCCGTGGGCATACTGGTGCCAAAGCAGAGAAAGATTTAATTTCATGTTGCTAGGTTTTTGCTTTTCTGTGGTTAATAAAGAGGCAGGTGCAGTCAGCCGGGTTGTTAAGGGGAAAAGGGGGAGAGGGTAAAAAGTGTTTATTTGACCAACTTCAAAATTGGCTAAACCACAAGATGAGATAACTCATAACTTGCTCCAAGCACCTATAGCTCATTCACTTTAAAGAGAAGTGCTTCTGAAAGTATTTCACATTTACAAATGCAATTATTTTTCCAAGGTAGGGCACTCTGAACTTTGCATTTGGTAATTTTTGAGCCCTTCACCTACCCTTCAAAATTAAAGACTTGAATATGTAATATAAGTCCCAAATTCTAGCTATCAAATTGATGAGTTGGGGGTGATAGAGATGCATGCATACCCAGTGCTCTCGGGAGTTAAAGGGTAAATCAGTGTAATCTATCCCCCTGACAGAGGAAAACTGGTCTGTGTAAAATTCTTTCGAGGGATTGTATTTAACAAAATAATTAGTAACTAAGTGGTTGGATGAATTTGGTCAGTGTCCTTGTTTTGGAGCCATCAATTTGGCTTTAGTTAATCTTTCGTTCAATCTTTGGCTACACTGAGATTTTTATTGAGGGCTATACCAAAGGGTAGGAAGGAAAAAGCAGGAGGGGCATGAGCCAGTTTGTCATTTTTGTCACCTAATAGAAAAACTGATTCATGTATAACTTTTCTTTAGAATTTCTGGGTTCTGAGCAGATGGCAGATATTTAATACATGTCTCTTGAATATGTAAATGAATCATGGTACCCATCTGGTACAAGCAAATTCTACACTGGGGATTGTGGTTGCCTCTGTAACATACATTGCACTTTTCTCTTATTGAGAAAAAGCAATAGTGTCTGAGGGAACAACTGCATTTAAAGAGGTGGGCCCAGCTGATTATACGTAATCTCAACCCACCTTGCTGAGATTGTCTAAGAAATGGCCATGTGACCTTTGCTGCTGAAAAGTGAAAAAGAGGTTTGAGGGAATGTTTTTCTTGGGTCTGAAGAGAGAGCAACAGGAAGCCAGTTTTCGCTTCCTCTCTGTGTGTGAATAAGCCTCAGGCTTGTAGCCCCAAATGGCAGCCATTTTGTGGCACAAGAAAAACCTACCTGAGCATGAAGCCAAAGCTTAAAACAGCAGAATGAAGAGACAGACAGAACCTGGCCCTTTGGTGATATTTGTGTCAATGAATCACACATAAAGCCCACTCTACTTCAGAACTGAGTGCTATAGGACCTAATATTCCGGTTGTTTAAGCCAATTTAAATTCAGTAGTCTATTTCTTGGAAATGAATTTGAATGATGTGAAGACTGACACCATTTGCAAAAAGAGATTTTTGAAGAATTTAATTATTTCAAATAGCCAGTTTACCTCTCTTTGAAATGGACATCATTAGTTAACTTTCTATTACTTAAGTGGCCTTAACAGTCCCTTCTCACTAAAAGCTGATTTTAAGAATTTAAAGTATACAAAGGCAATAGGAAATTAGGGCTGATAGCATATAGCTCCTTAATAATAATAATAAATTATGCTTTCATTTATATCAATGTTTTACAGAAAATCTTTCAGTGCTGTTTTGGGTTCTTGTAGTTTGGTTATATTTCTGTTAGTATTTTTCTTTTATATTTTATTTATTCTTGGGAATCTCTAATCCAAATTTGCACAGAAATAAATTAAGCTATGTTGTAGAATGGAGGGGAAAGCCCCACAGGCCATGCCCACCTACTCTATAATTAACTAACCCTTCTTCTATATATATAATGAAACACCCATTCTCTGGGTACTTGGGTATATAACCTAACTGTCCATTTTAGGGTAGCACAGCCACTAAAGGCATGGGCTCAAATCCTGACTTTGCCATTTATTAGCCGTGTGCTTTTGGGTGAAATACGTAACCTCTATTCACCTCCATTCATCCTTATGTAATTGAAGATAACAGTTGTATTTACCTCACACTATTATCATGGGTATTATATAAGGTAATGCATGTGAAACATTTGGCATAGTGCCTGGCATGTAGAAAGTGCTCAAGAAATATTTTTTTCCAAACAATTTTATTGACATGTGCCAAGGGTACATAAGCAGCACAAATGTATGAAGAGTCAAGAAATATTATTAATTTTCCATTTGTGGTGCAAGGGATCAGTGGGTTTTACCTGGAAGGAAGATGTTGGCATTTTAAAACTACAGCTTGATTAACCAAATTATTACCTAAATAGAGTTTAGAAGAGAGCTGTTTGGGGACAATAGGCATAGGGGGATACTGTCCCCCTTAATTTATTTCCTAGCTCTCTCACAGGGAATTAGTCTAGATTCATCTTCCCTCCCCCATTACCATAACACTTAAGAACTAATTCTGACTCCTTCCCTTGGAGTTCAGTGAAATAATGAAATAAGTTGTAACACAGCAGGATGATAGTATCATTGCTTGGTATAGAAACACTCAAAATTATTTTTTTTTAATCTAGAATATAGAAAATAAATAAATAAATGAAAAGAGGGGGGAAAATCAAGAGAGCATGGTTATATTGACTCCATTCTAAGAAAATCGAGAAACTGCTTGAAGGGTGTCTGTAGAAAGTACCCCGTCAGGGATGGAGGGGTTCTGCCTCCACCAGGTAAGTATGAGCTAGAACAATCACTGGAGGTCACGATCCTCATCCTTCTAATGAAGGGTGTGGATATGAACAGTGCTTTATACCATGTGCTTCCTAGAGGCTGGTCAGGGACTGTCAGGGGGAGAGCAAAAAGCAGGAGCACTAAGGACTAGTCACTGTGGTCCTCCCACTTGCTTTAGCCAGAGCAATGTCTTGACACTTGGTTCATCTACCGTGTTACAACAACAAAAAGTTTGAACACACACAAACGCTGAGCTAGATGGTCCAGATGGTCCCTTCCAACTCTAACTTTCCAGGTTTTCCCCCGACATGGCTCTGATCACCAATGTTCCCAGCACACCCAATCTTTCTGCTTCTACTGAACCCACAATGGGATATTATCTGCTTTGCTGCTTCCATGGGTTTTGCTTGCATTCCACAGCTTCACTGCTTCTTGATGAGAACACCTAGAGCAATGAGTTAATGAGCTCACAGAGACACTGGGGAAGCAGGAGGCATCACATGAACACCAGGAGGCCTGATCCTGAAGGCAGAAGGGAAGAGGCCTCAGATGCTGTGAAGTTGCTAGGTCTCTTTAGAAGTTCTCACGCTGAGCTTCTTTCTGAACTTCCATTCTTTCCCCTAACCAACCCTCAATATCCCCAGCCAAGAAAGACTAGAGATATCTCATTTGATTACTCTCAGCACACTTAATTTATTCATGCTTACCTAGCTATTCTCTTTTAGAGTCCCTGTAGAGTCCAAGATGGACTTCATCAAGCTAAAGGCCATGGTCTATGAACATTGGGATTCAATGGTCAAATTAATCAAATTACAAAATAGATTTTTTTCCTTAGTCTATGTATTTAAACTTAATTTCCTAATTAAATTTTTAATTAAATTTTTATGTAATCCAAACATACCAAAAAGTATTAAAAAATTTGAAACAAAACAAAAATTAATGTCCCCACCACTTAGGTTTCTCAAAAGTTAAAATTTTTCCTTCTAGGGGCACCTGGGTGGCTCAGTTGGATAAGCATCCAACTTTTGGCTTAGGTCATGATCTCATAGTTTGTGGGTTCAAGCCTCAAATCAGACTCCGTGCTGACAGCTCAGAACCTGATCCTGCTTCGGATTCTGTCTCTGTCCCTCTCCCGCTCATATTCTGTCTGTCTCTCTCTCTCTCAAGAATAAATAAACTTTAAAAAAGTTTTCCTTCTATCTTTATAGCTTTGGGGTCTTTGAAGTGAAAAGAAAAATACAGATATGATGACAGCCTCCTCCCCAATTCCATTATTCTTCTCACACTCCTCTCTGAAGAAAGAATATTATCTTTAATTTGGTGTTTCTCACTTTCACTCATGTTTTCATAATACATTATAAAATATTATGTAATATATATTTGTATATTAAAAATAATGAAATAAGTAACTATAAAATGCATATTTTCATAAATATATAGCATTATGCCATAGTGTATAGTTATCTTTTTTAATTTTTGGTTTAAGATTTTACTTTTATGTCCATTCACACTGAGACATGTTTGTCTAGATCACCTTAACTTCAGTATAATATGTTTTTGTATGAATATACTTCAACTTACCTATTCTCCAGTAAATGGAAATTAAGGCTGTTTCCAGTTTCCATCTATTACAAATGATACTAAATTGAACATTCATATCCACATGTAAAAAAATTTCTCTAGGGCAGTAGCAAATTCCTGGGGTGAAAATTAAGTTTATTTTAAATTTTATTTGATGTTACCAAATTACTTTCCAAAGTGGTTATTCCAAAGCACATCCCATTTCATACATCCACTAGCAGAATGTGTATATTTCCTTGTCCCAAATCCTCCCCAAAACCAGAATTTTCAGACTTATCAGTTTTTACAAACCTGATAGGCATGAAAAACTAGTTCATTGTAGTTTTAATTAACTTTTCCAGGATCACTGGGAAGGGTGAAAAACTTCTCAAATGTCTATTAGCCATTCATGTTTCAACTACTCTTAATTGCCTGTTCTTATCCTTTGCCTACTGATATGTTGACTTGTCATTTTCTTCTTGTTTTCTGGGACTTCTTTAAATATTCCAGATGTTAGTCCTCTATCAATTACATTATTGCAAATATCTTCTCTCCTATAATGACCTGACATTCAGTTAAGATATCTCTGTAGTACAAAACCTTTAAAAGAGTCAAAGTTATCAGTATTTTCTTTTGTAACATATAGTTTTCATATAAAGAAATCTTTCCCTACCTCTAAGTCATTAAAGTATTTTTGTGTATTTCTTGTAAAAGTTTTAAAGTTTTATAATTTACACCTATCCAATCTATATGGAATCAAACTTTTATATATAGAATGAGGCAGAGATATATTTTTCTTTTTCCACAGATATAATCAATTGTCTCAGCACCATTTATTTTTTAAAAATAGTCTAAAAAAATCTTCCCACTAATTTACAATGCTACTACTATGGCATACCAAGTAATTATTCAAACAAGGTCAAATCTCTATTAGATCACACTGGTCTGTCTATATATTCCTATAGCACTGCCATCTATTTTAACTATTTCAGCATTTAATAAGTTCTGATATCCAGTAGGGCAAGTCTTTCTGCTCTTGTTGTACTTTTAAACTTGCTTTGACTATCCTTGGCCATTTGCTTTTTCTTATAAATTTTAGGATAAGATTGTCAAATATTTTAAAAAGCTATTAGAATTTTGAAATTTATATTAACTTATGAAGCACTAATATCTATTGAATCCTCTCATCCATGGACATATGTCCATTTACCTAAGTCTACTTTAATAAAATTTTTTATTTTTTTCATAAAATGGCTTGAATATTGCTAACTTTATTCCCAGACATCTTAGAGATTTTGTTACTTTTTTAAATTTTTTGCTTTTATCATTTACTTTTGAGACAGAAAGATAAAGCATGAGCGAGGGAGGGGCAGAGAGAGAGGGAGACACAGAATCTGAAGCCAGCTCCAGGCTATAAACTGTCAGCTTGGAGCTCGACGCAGGGGTAAGATCATGACCTGAGCCAAAGTCCAACTGAGCCACCCAGGCACCCCGTGGGTTATATCTATCAACTATAATTAACAGTAAAGTTAGAAATAATGTTATCATGGCAATGAGAAAGAATGAAATATGGCAATTTGTAGGAAAGTGGACGGACCTCGAGGGTGTCATGCTAAGTGAAATAAGTCAGGCGGAGAAGGACAGATACCATGTTTGCACTCATAGGTCTAACAGGAGAACAGGAGAAACCTAATGGAGGACCAGGGGGAGGGGAAGGGGGAAAGAGAGTTGGGGAGAGAGAGGGATGCAAAACTTGAGAGACTATTGAATGCTGAAAACGAACTGAGGGTTGAAGGGGGCGGGGGAGGGGGAAAGAGGTGGTGGTGATGGAGGAGGGCACTTGTGGGGAAGAGCACTGGGTGTTGTACGGAAACCAATCTGACAATAAACTATTAAAAAAAAAAAGTAGCTCCAAAGAAGATTAAGCTTTCAGTTCATAGTGGTCAATTGGCTATGTAAGTTCAGAGCCCTGGCTGGGAGAAAATGAATGGGGACACCTGGGGTGATGCACCTGAAACTCTTCAATCTTTCATCCCCCAGAACCATCTGAGCTTGCAGAAGTGGTCCAGTCTTCACATCTAAAGTCTATTCTTTCCCTCTTACTTGCAACTCCTAAGGAAGCCTCTTTCCTGCAGGACAACATGCCTCTCTCTCCAGATCAGCCTCCACCTTCTCTCCTGGTAACTAGGAGAATAATGAAGGTTAACCCAACCTGGATGTGCTGAGCCTGATAAAAATTTAGGGCTGCCTGGGTGCCTCAGTTGGTTAAGCCTCTGACTTCAGCTCAGGTCATGATCTCATGTTCGTGGGTTTGAGCCCCGTATCGGGCCCTGTGCTGATAGCTCAGAGCCTGGAACCTGCTTCCGATTCTGTGTCTCCCTCTCTCTCTGCCCCTTCCTGCTCGTGCTCTGTCTCTCTGTCTTAAAAAAGATTTAAAACATTAAAAACAATTTTTGCCAAAAGGGAGCTGCAGCACCCAGAAAACATGTCCCAGCAAGAGCCAGGAGACTGTGCACTGGACTGGTATCTGAGGATGCTGGTTCACTGGAGGCAGAATATAAAGTAGAAGAAGGGAGAGTTTATTAATTTAGGGGCACTGTGGCAGGACACGGGATTTAACATGGGTCTTGTTAAGGATGTTGGAAGATTATGCAAACACCCTGCTAGGAAGGCTCCCAGACATGAGCCCAAGGGTTCGCAGACTACAATTCTAGTGCCTTATTTTTGTATAGCCTGAAAGCTAAGAATGTTTTTTCTGTTTTTAAAGGGCTATAAAAAAATAAACAAAGATATGCAAGCAAGGCTGTTTGTGGCTCACAAAGTCTAAAATATTTACTCTCTGGCCCTTTATAGAAAAAGTTTGTTTGACTCTGGCCTACACTAAGTGAATGCAGAAATGCCTGAATTACCAAGGCAGAATGAGAAGAATGAGTAAAGAATAGAATAGAATAGAATAGAATAGAATAGAATAGAATAGAATACCTAGATAAGTAGACATATGAGAGTGGACTCAACATGTAAAACTGAAAAATCCACAGGATAAAAATTCCCCATAGGAAGGCCCAGAGCAATAAAAAATATGCTGGTGAGAGGACCATCAACCTCCTTAAGTTCAGTGGTGGCTCCCCTCTGCAGGCCAGGAATGACAGGAGCAGAGGCCATTACAGAACTGGACTCACTGGTAGCAGTGGGGATAGTAGGACCCCAGAATAATAGAGCCCAGATGGCAACGCTTAACTGTTAGAAGCCAAGGAGATGTAATTATCGTAATGAGTAGCAAGTTCTGAAATGGTGGGGGTGTTAATGCTACTTATCAGGACAAGGAAGGGCTGATGTTACATAAAGTAAGGGAGAATATATTTGGCATTTAAGTGATGTGTCTGGTGCCTCTTGGTAGTACCTTCCCCAACTTTGATGGTAATTGGACAGTTGCAGTAACCCTGACCTAAGAAGGACACCATGACCAGGTGTCAGACCTGTCAGAAGTGAAGATCTGGATCACCCACCAGGTGTATAACCAAGACTAGCAGAGGTGCTACCAGAGAGTAGAGGAGGTCTAGAACACATGGTAAGGCAGCAATCAGTGACTATCAGTCACAGTCCCACGCTGCTCCACCAGAGGCCATAGTCCATCCATTCATCTTCCTCCTAGGATATCCTCCCAAGGAAAACACTCCCACTGAGATCCTGAAAGAATGGCTCCCAAACTTAAATGAGTAAGTAGATCCCTGTGCCTCCTGAATCCCCCTTTAGGAATAAAGAACTTATTCCCTTAGGTGCAAGGAAGAAATGCCAACAGTAAGACCTCATCTACAAGCCCTGTTAAAGAAGTGCCTCGGCGAAAAGAGCGGCAAGACCAGAGCACATCACTTCCCAGGCCATTGTACACCCAGTAATGGGTCAACTTGGAAACAGAAAGGCCTGGCCTCCTCACTCTAACTTGGGATAATTCTAAAGGGACTTGCCAGATTTAGATCTTCCCTTGAGGTCGTCTGGGTCTTCATGAGCACTGTGTCGCACTTCAACTTCTTCCTTCGCGCAATCCTGCTTCTCATCCATCCCTTCCACAGGTATTGATATCAAGAATACAACCTAATAAACTACATGCTAATCACCAGGTCAGAGTCAGCTTCTCTGGAACCCAACCTACAAGAATCTTCTATCCAACAACTTTATTACTTGAATTATTTGACAGTTTCTCTTGTCTAAAAAAACACACACACAAGAAAAAGGGTTTTCTTCTTTTCCAATGCTTGTATCTTTCATTTCTTCTTATCTAACATCACTGACTAGAACCTTCAGTACTTTGATTAATGGATGCTGTGTTGACAGGCATTCTTGTCTTATTCCTCTTTGGAGGAAATACCATAGCAAATAATGTTTGCTCTAACATGTTGGTAGATCATCTTATCTTTTATCAAATATTCCCCACCATTCCCTTTTACTAAGAATTTATCATAAAAATACACTGAATTTTTTAAGTTTTTTTCCTGCTTCCATTTAAACGATTACATATTTCTTCTTTAGTCAATATTGCTAAATTACATTTCTAAAAGGGGTTCTATTGTTAAACCATCTTTACTTTAAAAGCCCTACTTGGTTTACATATACACACATGCATGCACATGCACACAAGTACACATATATAAAACTCATGAAGAAGGGGAGCCCACATGGCTCAGTTGGTTAAGTGTCCAACGTTGGCTCAGATACCACAGTTCATGGGTTCAAGCTTCACATTGGGCTCTGTGCTGACAGCTTGGAGTCTGGCACCTGCTTTGGATTCTGTATGTCCCTCTCTCTCTCTCTCTCTCTGCCCTTCCCCTGCTTGCTCACTCACTCGCTCTCTCTTTCTCTCAAAAATAAACATTAAAACTCATGGATTCTGACTGGCTTATATTTTATTTATGATTTCAGTCCTATGTTTACTTGTGATTATTAGTCTGCAATTTTTTTCATATTGACCTTTTCTGTTGGTAATACCAAGTTTATCTAATTTTCTATCAAAGTTATGCAAATCTCATGAAATGAGTTGGGGAGCACTCTTTTTATTATCTGAGATGTTTGTTTAAGATTGAATGTTTGATAGAACTTGCCTGTAAATTAGGAGTTTGAAATGAGTGTGTGTGTATGTGTGTATACCTACATACACAAGCATATATGTAGATTTTTATAAAAGACTGATTTTTTAAATAATTATAACTATCTGTTTGTTCTTGAGTCAGTTTTTGAAAACTTAAACATTTGTATGAAATAGTCTATGTCATCAAAGCTTTTAAGTTTACTGGTAATTGGATAGCCATACTATCCTCTGTGTTTTTTTAATTTATTTTTTATATGAGAGAGAGAAAGAGAGAGCAAGTGGGGGAGATGGGGCAGAAGGTGAGAGAGAGAATTTTAAATAGACTCCATGCCAACACCAGGGCTTGATCCCATGGCCCTCAGACCATGACCTGAGCCAAAATCAAGAGTCGAATGCTCAACCCATTGAGCCATCTAGGCACCCGCTCCTCTTCATTATTAACTATCTACTATATCTCACCAATGTTTCCTTATTCATTCCTAAAAACATTGTTTTTTATTTTCCCTCTATCCTGCCCAGGTGGTGAGCAAATTGAGAAATCAAATAAATAAATTTCTTGGTTACTTATAAAGCCTGGGTTGGAAATTGCAACTTAATATGAGAGCCGGAGTTAGACTAATTTGTGATTGAGGAAGCCAAATTCCCCCAAAAGGGCTGCCGGGGTGAGCAGAGAAAAACTTATCCTGACTGCGGACAGGTTTGCTCTGAAAGAAAAAGAGCAGATGTGGCTTGAGTTGGTTCAGTTTATTGCTTTCACATTCACCAATTAGGTCAGCCATTCTACCTTCCTAGAGGCACAATGCATAAAGGAGCACAAGTCAGTTTTTGGATTTTGTTGAAACTTCCTGGTCTCTTAATCATTACCTCTTCAAGTGTTGCCTTTACTCCTTTTATTCTTCCTATGATTAACATATACAAAGTTGTAATTCTATTTCTATGTGTATTTTCAATTGTCATATATTTTCCACTAATTTATCTCTCAATATCAGTTTCTGGATAATTTTATTAGATCTACATTCCAGTTTACTAATTTTTCCTTCAATAATGTTCCCTTTGGGGGCACGTGGGTGGCTCAATTGGTTGAGTGTCTAACTTTGGCTCAGGTCATGATCTCACAGTTCTGTGAGTTTAAGCCGCACATCAGGCTCTCTGCTGTCAGTGTGGAGCCTGCTGTGGAGCCTGCTTTGGATCCTTCATCTCCCACTCTCTGCCCTTCCCCTTTTCATGCATGGGCTCAATCTCTTGCTCTCTCTCTCAAAACTAAACATTTTTTTTAGTAATAAAAGAATAATATTCCCTGGCACCTGGGTGGCAGTCGGTTGATTGTCTGACTTTTACTCAGGTCAAGATCTCACAGTTTGTGAGTTCAAGGCCCACGTCGGGGTCTGTGCTGACAGCTCAGAGCCTGGAGCCTGCTTCGGATTCTGTGTCTCCTACTCTCTCTCCCTCTTACCTACTCTCTCTCTCTCTCTCTCTTTATCTCTCTCTCAAAAAATTTTTTAAAATAATTTTTTAAGTTTTTAAGTAATAATAATATTCCCTTCTGGAACTGCCTTTCCTTTTTTTTATCATAACTTTTTATCACTACTTGTTCTTCTTTTGTATTTTAAGTTCCCTATTGTATGTCTTTAATCATTTGATTTTTTTAATGTTTACTTATTTTTTAGTTTTTTTTCAATGTTTTTTATTTATTTTTGAGAGACAGACAGAGACAGCGTGAGCAGGGGAGGTTTGGGGGGGGGGGGGGGG
>NC_043705.1:48673798-48702002 GCF_006229205.1 Suricata suricatta
GAGAAAGAGGGAGACATAGAATGCAAAACAGGCTCCAGGATCTGAGCTGTCAGCACAAAGCCCAATGCAGGACTTGAACTGACAAACCATGAGAACGTGACCTGAAATTGGACGTTTATCTGAATAAGCCACCCAGGCGCCCCTTCCATCATTTAAAACATCAATGTCATAGTTTCCACACATGACTCTCCTGTTTTAAATTTTTGGAAACTGGATAATTATAATGCGCTCTTTTTTAATACATACTAATGCACATTCATGGTAGACTGTTTTCTTGTCCATCTTACAACTGTGTGTCATGAGCTCATGTTCAGCAGGTATTCACATGCAGGAATCCTGACACATCCACATTAGGGGGTCATCCTGCCATATCAGTTTTATGCTTGCTTCTGCCAGGAACCTCAGAAAAGAGCTCTTTTCATAAAAATTTCTGAGCTTGGGGTTTCCCAAATAATGTAGGCAAAATAAAATCAAATGTCAAACAGGCACAGGTCCATGGATGGAAGATTTTTTTTTTCTCTCTTTCAAGCAGTATCTTGCTCATGCTCAAGATAGCATAGAAAACAAGTATAAGAACCTTGTTCCATTTTTACCCAGGTTGGATGAAATGTCTTCTTTCTTACACCTTTCTCAGTCCTCACATGCCCCCAAAACGATTCCCTCAGTGGTGTTTCACTCTCTACTTCTCCTTCTCTCTCCCAATCCTCAAGAATATTTTCCTCACAGAAGAACTAATTGACTTATTTCACAAAGAGCAGGCCCATGGCCCACTTTAGAAACAAAGGCTTTATCAGCCTCAAGGTAAACATCTCCTAGCATATTTAATGAGGAAAGCCAACAGGAAAAGAAAAAACCAGGAAAATAGAGGGAAGAAGAGAATTAATATTTGTTGGCTCACGGACATTACAAAAACCCTCAAAATCACTTTTTGTGGCAGACGTTCCTTCTCAGTTAGCAGACAAGGGCCAAGGCCATACAGCCAGAACACTGGGCAAACCCTGATTATGTCCCTGATTCCTTTCCTCAGAAGGAAACTCCAGGAGTCAAAAAAGTGGAGCCCCTGGTAAACATCTGAAATACAGCCTCAAGTAAAGGAAAACTCAAAGCAAAAAAAAAAAAAGAAAGAAAGAAAGAAAGAAAGAAAAAAGAAAAGCTGTTCCTAAGTACATCACAGAGGCTGCTCTTCCTGTAAATTCTGTCTTAGCCAACTAGTTCCCTCTGGATGTGCTGCCCATTGCAAGTTTTCATTTCTCACCCTCTAGAACCTTCCCTCCCCTTGCCCTATCTTTCTGGCAGCAATCAGGCTAATTCTTTAGGCCTGAAGACTAACACCACAAATGGAAGGGAGGAACAATAAGAGGAAGGGCTTTTCCAAAATTCCCAGTGTCAAAATGTCTGTGGCATTCCCCTTGGAGACAGCCCTGCTGCCCTGAAGCCCAGATATACCTGTAACATCAAGCTGCAAGGTAATGTGATTTTAGAATTCAGGTCTTCTGATGCTCCGGGACATTTTAAAAAAATCATACAGTCATCAAAAAGCTTTACTCCCAGCTGTGTGGAAAGTGACTCTGCGGCTCTCACTTAATTTTGGTTGCATTACCTCATTCTATACATCATTCATGACAAGCAAGGAATCACGGGGCTCCCTCGGCTAAATCTTCTTGTCCTTGACCCAGTTCACATTCCTTTGGCCATTTGCTTCATAAATGTGGTAAATTCTGAAGCTGAAAGAGGTTGTACCGTAGTTTTGATCAGTTGACTCTTTTCTCATGGTCACGACAAAAGAGGCCAAGGCACATAGGAACCTGAATATGCTACCATTTTCTTGTCCTTCCCATGGGATAACATTGCCCATTTCTGGCAACTAAGACGGAAAGGGTGGGAGAGAGGAGATTTTTAAAAATTGCCTTTGGGTGAGATAATTATGTCTTCCAACCTAGCACTTTTCCTTGAACTCAAAGAGTACACGAAGATAGCAGGGAGCGTGACTCCTCCGCCCCACATACATGAATACATTTACACTCCCTCAGCTACTTGTGCTGGGAAGAAGCTAGGAACCCCCATGTGCCTTCGGGGCCCATCCAGGTCTCTTGCATGCAACACAGGAACTCAGGAGCATGTAGCCTCAGGCCTGAAAGTGAGGTAGATCTGAGCCATGGCCCAGGAGAATAGTTCTGTGATGGTTCTGTCTTATTTGAAGATACAGCTTTTCATTATTAGGGCTTCATGTTTCTCCTAGGAGGAGATCACATGGAAGCAAAGGATTCATTCTGGACCTGCTAAAGGAGTGGCAGTTTTGGGGGCTGGAGTCTGCAGGTATTTAGAACTAAACCAGGGATGCCAGTCTGTCCAGGATTTGAACACAATTAGATTAAGGAGGCATTTCAGCCAAGGCTTAGCCTCACTGTAATCTTCTGCACCCTTTATCCCTACAATAAAACATAGAATGGAGAGGAGGGATGCCTGGGTGGCTCAAATGGTTAAGCATCTGACTTCAGCCCAGGTCATGATTTCATGGATCATGGGTTTGAGCCCCAGTCAGGCTCTGTGCTGACAGCTCAGAGCCTGAAGCCTGCTACAGATTCTTTTTGTCTCTCTCTGCCCTGCCCCCACTTGTGCTCTGTCTCTCTCTGTCTCTCTCTTTTAAAAATAAGTAAGCACTAAAAAAAATTTTTTTAAACATTTTAGAATAGAAGGGCTACAAGATGCTGAATCATCAGAGCAAGATTAGATCACTTCCATGCACTGTGTACAGACATAAAAGCAAATGTAAACATCTTAAAAAGGATTTCAACATCAAGGATTAAAGCCGAAGGGGTTTTATGTTTAACTAAGAGCTAAGCATAAATTCTATTTCCCTAGAATTCCATTAATAAAGGTTTTATTTCTAAAGTGTTTGGGGGCACAATGCTGTCTTTGCTTGAAACCTTGGACCACCATAGGATAAATAAGCAAGACGCAAAAGCACCAAAATTGACTGGAATTTCTCTCAAAATATGCAATGAGCTTTGAAAAGCAAAGGAAGAGACTAGCTAAAAGATACATATTGCTCTGTTTTAAAAGGACTATTTTTATATTTGCTTAAGGAAAAGGGAGCCAGAAAAGAAGCTCACTCAACAAGATCATCCCTTGAGTCCCTTTCTCAAAGAAGCCAACTAATCTGGTCATTGGAATCACTTTCCATCTACCCCTGGGTCCTCTTGAACTCCTTAATCTTGTATTATGTAGACCTTAAAACCAATTGCTAGAAGAATGTATCAAAGAAAGTTTCAAAGTCAGCTTAAGGTTAATTTCACTCAAGAAATTCCTGGCTTTTCTTCTTTGGTGCCTCTCTGTCCCCTCTGCTTAATTGCTTCTGTCTTCCTCCAACCTAACCCCAGCTTGATCTTTCCCACCAAAGTCTGCTCTGGGCCTGGCAGAACAGGAAAAAAAGCTCTTTAAGAATATAGAGTTTACTATTAATAGCAGTGACACCGGCCATTGAAAGCCAAGGCAGTCAAGTAAGGAAATCTGTCAGCCTGGATTAGCTTTCCAGCACCTGGGAGGTAGGACGTATTTATAAATAAAAATAGACAGCAAAAATATCTGGCCCCTCGTGGGCCCCTGATGTCTGAGAAGGCTTACACAGATCCAAGTCCAGAGGCTTTTCCCAGCTGTCCTCTAAATCTAACAGCAAACTTTTATTTCTGCAACTGGAATTAAGAAAAGTTAGCCTTGTTTTCATCTGAATCAAAACCCCTGCTTGTACTGTGTACTTTTTTTTATAGTTAATTGTCAAGTTGGAACTGTGTACTTTCTTGCATGAGTTTCTAAACACAATCAGATCCCCAATCCCGAAACAGAGGATGTCATAGCATCCTCTGGGATTCATGTATCAAAGTTACTGATGGGTTCTTTATTGGAGTGTGACCCTTGCTCTCCACCTCCCTGCCACCACCGTGGGGACCACGCTTACTCCATGTAAACACCCTACATCTCAATTTTGGTAGAATTCCTTTTCCCATCACAGAATGGAGTGTAAGAATCGAATCAAAATCTATCGTGGGGGGTCCCTGGGTGGCTCAGTCAGTTAAGCATGAGACTTCAGCTCAGGTCATGATCTTATGACTTGTGGTCTCAGACCTGGCATGAGGCTCTCTGCTGTCAGCACAGAGTCCATTTCAGGTCTTCTGTCTCTCTCTGCCCCTCCCTTGCTCACGCTCTCTCTCTCCTTCTCTCAAAAATAAATAAACATTTGAAAAAAAATCTATCGTGAGAAGCCTGCATTTCACAGGAACATTTTGAGGTTAATTTGCTCAGTGTCTGGCTTCTAGAAACTGCATGAGGACACTTGTTGCCAACTTTGGAGGTCAGGTGACCACTAGGTCACTTTGTACTACCGTGGTCTCTGGTCCAGAGAAGCTTACAGTATCATCGTACTGAAAAACTACTGTCAAATATCTCAAGTAATGGTGTACACAGATACACACACTGGATTTCCTTGGGAAATGGTGGCCCTGTTGTGCAAGCTAATACAGCTAATTGTGTGTGTGTGCTATTCAGCCTTTCAATGCTCATTTCTTATCTTCTAATGATACCGTCTCCCTTTAAAAATAATTCTTGCCTTCCAGGGTGTCAGGGATGAGTAGACTATTGCCATCCCCTATTAGTTGCCCACGTTAGCTTCTTTAATCTTTCCTCGGATCAGATCACCTAAGCCCTCAACTCCAACGACTCCCTCTCCTTGCCCTTTTCCAAATTCCCTAAGGTTCAATGCTCCTAAACTGAGCTTTACAGAATCAGAGTGATATTCCAGATGCTTGCTCACTGAGGAGCCGAGAGACCAGCTGTCACCTCTGGTCTCCATTACTCTGTGACTCAGGGTAGGTGTCCCAGAATAGTCCTGGCCTTTTAAGCTGCCGTCTCTCATTGCATTCTGGCTGCTTGGTGGCTGTATGCTGTCAGCCCCCCTCCCCTTTGGCATTGCTGCTTTCCAGGTTTCTTCTCCCCATGAAGAGTGTGTTTCAGATTATTTTCCTTCAAACTCTAACAGACCGCTGGTCAGCACTCCCAGGGGGAAAAATGCCTTTATTATTGTCTTGGTTTAGAAATAGACCCCTCAGTAAGTTGAGAATCCAGATTTGGCTCAGGTCATGATCTATTTGTTCATAAGTTTGAGCCCCACATCAGGCTCACTGCCGTCAGCCTGCGAGTGCAGACCCCGCTTCAGATCCTGTCCCCCTCTCTCTGCCCCTCCCCTGCTTGGACTGTCCCAAAAAATAAATACTAAAAAAAAGAAAAAAAAGAAATATCCCCCAACATTTCCATGAACATTTCTACCAAAAGAGCTCTATAATGTCTTCCACTCTGGAAAGAGAAAGCAAGAAGGAAAATTACTTATGATGTGAAGCTCTTAATTTAAAACAATATTGGGCAGAAAGAATATAACATTCCAGGCAGGATCGGCCTCAGAAAGGCTTTGATGTCTTGGGAAGAATGACCATGAACCATACTTGGAGCTACAGGGAAGAAATCTTCCTCTACTAAAGTCACCTCCCTAAGGGTTACATGGAGCTGCCATAAATTTCTCCCAGGCACTTTGTTGCCTAGGAACCCTGCTCTCTTTCTCCACCTCCCCCGCAATCTTTCCTACTCTCCTTTCTGGGGAGCTCAACTATGGCAGGTGGCAGGAAGAGTGTCCATAGGGACTGAGGGGCCCCACCCTCCTACAGGAAGGTGCAGGGCCCACGCTGTGCCCCGGAGAGGTCCAGGAGGCACTCATTTCAGGAACCCCTAGGCCCACAGCACTAATCCCTACAGCTGCAGGAGGAAGAACATTCCTATTTTAAGAGGTCCTGAGTACCGATGTGCTCAGCAGGTCTGAGTCACTACTCCTCTCTAAGGTCTATGAAGAAATACATTTCTCAGCCTTAGCTTTGCATGTTTTATTTTCTTCAGCCTCAATCATCAACTGGTTTACCACAAAGTGTTTAAAATGAGCTAGCAAAGCAGTGGTTACCAAGGAAGCAATGGTGTCTGGAATTATAACAGAGACAAAACTAAGAGTTATAGTAGATCTAAAAATAAGTAACTAACCATATCCTACTTCCTTTAACATATACATTCAGGTAGCCAGAAGAGAAAACCACCTACATTCAAAGGAATCAATAAGGAACACCGTGATTAACCACAACTCACCGTATCCCCTTAGTGAACAGTTTTTCAAGCACTGAGGATATTTCATGATCAGATCATTCATCACTATTATAAGTGAGACTCTAGAACAACCAGGGCTCTCCACATTAGCCATGTGGCAATTAGAAAAGAACATCGTGGGGCACCTGGGTAGCTCAGTAGTTTGGGCATCTGACTTCAGCCCAGGTCACGATTTCATGGTCCATGAGTTCGAACCCCACATCAGGCTCTGTGCTGACAGCTCAGAGCCTGGAACCTGCTTTGGATTCTGTGTCTCCCTCTCTCTCTCTCTGCCCCTCACCAGCTCATGCTCTCTTTTTCTCTCAAAAATAAACATTACAAAAAAAAAATCACCTCATATCCATGGCCTTGGTACACATTGTGCAAACTATTGTGGGTGAGCAGGAGTTCCTCCAAAAATTTGCCCACAAAACATGTATTTCTTCCTCATCAGTAAGTAACTGTTTAACCAACTCTGTCCTTTAATATTGACACAAATAATACTAACAGCTTAGATTTCTTATACATATATACAATAACTCATTATTAAGTCACTTAATCCTTATAGCAACTAAATAATGTACCCCTTTTTACACAAGAGAAAACAGAAGTGTAGAGAGAGTAAGTTCAAATTCAGATATTCTTAGATTCTCACCTTGAGAATTTAATCACCTTTCTATACTGTTGTCTATGAGCCAAATTTTGAATGGTAAGAGTTTCAATCTTTACCTTAATTCTTATTCGCCGAGCTAGTCTGGCTATTTTTCCACACATTTTAAGTTACATCGGTTCAAACAGTTTGTATTCTTTCCTCAGATTTCCATATTTCCTATAACATTGGAGTTATAGGCTCAGCAGCATAGTAACTGGTGCAGGGAATCCCATATTCCCAAGCTACTGTCTGTTTTCCTTTCGGAAAAGCAGTGGTCAGATATAGGACAAAATGACCCTAGCCTCAAGTTATGAGCTCCGAATTCTTTAGAACTACCTTGGTATCTGTTTTTTTGTTTAGAGCTGCCACAACAAAAAGCCACAGAATGGGTGGCTTAAAAACCAGAATTTATTTTCTCATTACTCTGGAGGCTCTAAGTCTGATAGCAAGGTGTCCACAAGATTGGTTTCTCCTAAAGTCTCTCTCCTTGGCTTCCAGATGGCTGTCTTATCCCTGTGTCTTCACATTATCTCTGTACCTATGGGTGTCCACATTTCCTCTCCTCATGAGGACACCAGTCATGTTGGACCAACAGGCACCCATATGACCTCACTTTACCTTCATTACCTCTTAAAAAAAAAATACTTGTCCCTAAATACAGCCACAATCTGAGGTGCTGGACCTAAGAACTTTGATGTATAATTTGGCAGACACAATTCAGCCCATAGCAGTACTCTGACAACTTGCTGGTACAAAGTCATCTCTGTTGTAACATAAATGCCATTGATCCTGGCCACTGGGAATTTAAGCCACTGCTTTCTCAAAATGCTTCTGTGTTATTTCCCTGTGATGATACAGACAAGTTTTTCTGTGACCAAACCAAAGTTCTTATTCAAACAATATTACCAACAATACTGACTGTATTCGAAGTTTTCCTCTTAGAAGAATTCGTGGATCTCAACTGTAAAAATCGATCCAGATGATATAGATAGATTAGATATAGATATAGATAGATATACATACAGAAGGAGAGAGAGAAAGAGAGAAAGAAAATGTTTTTACCAATTGTGATTTACCAACTTGCCAATTAGTAAAAACAAATTCTGGATTTTTTAAAATGTATGAGACCAATAAAGTTTTCTTGAATGATGATGGTAATACATCTGGCACTTAAAACTTTAAACCCTCCAGTTAAGATAGAGCCCAGCATAAGTAACCCTGGACCCTCAACAGAGGTCATAATTCCTGGTCATACCATGTAAAGATTCAAAGTGATCGGACAAGAGGCAATTCAGACTTGCATAGTTACATCTGTATAAAAGCTATCATTGTGGCTTGCCTACTGGTTTCATATATTGTGCCAGGTGTGTTATGTGCATTAAATCACTATCCCCTCAAAATCCCCCCACAAGAGATAACATTGCCTCCGCTTTATCAGTGTGTAACCAGAACATTAGAAAGATTAAGTAAACTGCCCAAGGTCAATAGCTAACAGAGAGTTAAGACAAGTCTTAGATGTGAACCTAGCCCCTTTGACTTCAGAAATCCTCTCTCTTTTTTTTTTTTTTTATTTTGTCACCACAAGCTACTTATCTGACTTCTTAATACATGTAAGAGTAGACACTCAGTAGCTCAGAACTTTTCCTGGGCCATGAGAATATGCAATCTTAGTTCCATCAACTGTTGGTTTTGGTAAATAAGATAACAACAGCTTCTTTGTTTTAGCTGCAAAATAAATCATGGGGTATTCATCATCAGAAAAAAAAAATCTACATCTGTGTTTGCGTGATGATGAATGCAAAAGTTATGTAAAGTAACTATGGATACTTTTTCATAGAAAAAGTTAATGATACTTAGTAAACCTAGTTAATAATGACAAGCTGCCTTATAACATCTCTGGGACTGCAGACTTGGGTTCCTACAAAACATTTATCTCATTTTTAATTTTCTCTGTTTTGTGCTCTGGTTTACCAGTCAGAATTATATATAGATATGTTGAAGACAGGAACCCTTGCTTACCTTTCTTTGTACTGTCTTGTGGTGCTAGGTACAGTGCCTTGCACAGAGAAGGTGCTCACTAACATTCAATGCTCAGTTTTAAAGTCTTTATATGATAAATAAATTTTTAAAGAAAAAATAAAAAATACATAAAGTCTCTATGAAATGACCCATCAAGAGAAGCCCATTGAAGGACTTGATGATAAACTTTGAAATTATGCATCAAGGTGTCTAAGAAGTCCCTAAAGCTGGCCATGTCATGATAGCTTGCTTCATTCTGTAAGGTCATATGTACACTTTCTAGACCTTTAATTTATAAATATTAAATGCCAAAGAGGTGGCTGATGGTGCTGGTATGGGACATTGCTGTAATAATTATGCAGTTCTATTTGCTTCTATAAAGTAGGACGTGTAAGAAATCTTAACAGGTTCCTTTGGGGACCGCACAGGCAGTCCTACAAAGAGCAGGATTCTCATCAATGGGAAGCCAAGTGAAGGCTTAAGTCAGTCCAAGGCCACCAGTATGACCAGAAGTGCCTTGTCCCTCCTCCTGTGGCTCAGTATTTTTTCTTTCTTAACAAGACCCTATTCTTTCAACTGGAAGGTAGGTTATTGAAGTTACACCAAGAAGCAAAGGCAGGGTGTTTATATCTACAGTAAAACTGCCACCTGATGCTTTACCTGAAGTAAAAATTAACAATAACTCAAAGGCACATATAAGCACACTCTGTACTTAAGACTGAGCCACAGGGCCCTTTGGCAAATATGACAGAAACTTTAATGTCAGAGATAAAGAGGTCTTTCTCAAAGGAAAGTATTGTCTTCAAAAGACAGAACCAATAGTGAAGACATGACTGGATGGATACTGACAGATACGGGCCCCATGAAGAAGGCCTTGTTTAGGAAGCCTGCTGAGAAGAGCGAACCTTTCTGTAGCCTGCCAGCTCCTTTTGATTAAGGACATCCATCTCAAAGTCTGTCCTAGGCCCGTATATTTGTCCCAGAGTGACTCTGAGGTCTCTCTATACCTCCAAGAACTAGGAAAACAACAAAATTTTCCAGCCTGTGGAGAAGAGGCTTTGAGAATGGTTAACAGAAGGATTTACAGATCCTTTAAAGAGACAGAGATGTTGGGGTGTAAAGTTTGAGCAGTTGGAAACCAAATGAGCTTTAATAGCTCCCTCTGAGAGGTTCAACAGCTTGGGCCATCTTGAGACTGGAATGAAGCTCTTTTTTTTTAATGTTTATTTATTTTTGAGACACACACACACACACACAGAGTGTGAGCAGGGGATGGTCAGAGAAAGAAGGAGACAGAGAATCAGAAGAAGGCTCCAGGCTCTGAACTGTCAGCACAGAGCCCTATGCAGGGCTCGAACTCACAAACCATGAGATCATGACCTGAGCCAAAGTCTGCCACTTAACGAACTGAGCCACCCAGGCACCCCTGGAATCAAGTTCTTATCCTGGGGCCTAGGAAGCCTTTAGCTGATTCACACCCTGTGTAGGTCATAAATGCACTGGCAACTAGAAGCAGAAGCAGAGAGCGAAGGCAATGAGCTACCAACCCTAAATGAAAAGGTCTTTCTGCTACAACTCCTCTAAACCTGAGCTCTCTTTTCTCAGAAGATGCAAGTTTGCAGAAGATACTAATTCAGATTAGGGAGGAAGGCCATGAATTTAGATAAGCAAAATAAGCACAAATAAGAGCAAGAAGGTGACATATGAGGCAAAAAGTATGGCTAAAGGGAGAGCCAGGGATGCCTATGTGTGCCATGTCCTAGTGTAGGCTGTGTAGACTCAGTATACAGCCCAGTCCAGAGCATTCCTCCGAAACAGCAATTCTAGAAAGTGAAAGAGGACATCAGGGCTTCCAGAAGAAGTGAGTCACACCAAAGCCATCACTACACAGCTAACCCACCCCTCTCATCAAGGCAGAAATTACTCTATATTAGCTACAGCTCCCATGATCTCATTAGCAGAGATATTGAGAAGCTGCTGTTCCTCTAGGAGGGAAAATTGAAACGGTGCCACAAGTTATTTCACCCAGAGCATTTCAGTCTGATTGGATGGATGGGGATGGAGACAAACTTCTATCTCCCCATGGTAATTTCCTTAATCCTGTTGTTGGGAGAGTACTTGTGTGATGAAAACTGAGACATGTCCTGACATCTGCTAGCCCAGGAAAAGCCCCAAACCTAGATATCCTGAAGATTTGGAGAATGGGTGAGACGTTTTCATTGCAAGTGAACAGCTTGGCCATTAGGCAATTCTGGGCTTACACAAACTAATAGTTCAGGGATGGATACGGTGTGATACACAGATGGATTCAGGACTCAAATACTATCATTGGGATGTGGCTTTTTTTTTCCTTCAATTAGTCCTGCCTTCCCAAGTCTCAAATCCCACATAATGGCATTGACCTCTAAGTCACTCAGGGGCGCAACCCAGGGCACAAGAGTAAGAGTGCTGATCCCAGTAAAAGTCTCAGAACATCTGATTGGGTTACATGTTTGTCTCCAAAACTGGGAGGAGATGGAATCAGGTACACCAAAACTACATGGCCTGAGTCAGAAAAAGTTGAATTCAACCTGCAGCTCTCTTAAAAAGAGTGAGGGCCACCTGGATGGTTCAGTCAGTTGGGCATCCAACTTTGGCACAGGTCATGATCTCATAGTTCGTGACTTGAAGGCTGGCATCAGGCTCTGTGCTGACAGCTCAGAGCCTGGAACCTGCTTTGGATTCTGTGTCTCCCTCTCTCTCTACCCTTTCTCTCTCTCTCTCTCTCTCTCTCTCTCTCTCAAAAATAAACATTTAAAAATTTTTAAAGAAAGAGTGAATACTGAGTGACAAAAGTAACAAATGCCCACTATAGTTAGTGAGTGGTTTTGAAACTTTTGACTTAGCTTGACTTTCCCCTGAAAACAGAGCCTGAGATAAAGGCTTGCATGTGGGTCATCAATTTATAGAGAAAAATCCTGGAAAGTTGACAGTTAATAAGAGTGAAACAAGAAAGGAGGAAAAATTAATACAAAGTACATTGCAGAGTTATGTAGAAGGAGGGATCCAGGAAGGGGGCATTTATTGTCCAGCTACCATCATCCACTGGTCAAGAATTGCCAGGGGTGTTAATTCTAAGTTCTAGATCTATGCATGTGTGAGAATGGCCCAGTGGGTCCCTGCAGGTGTCCTGCACTGCCAAGTCAGAAAATCCTGGAGACCCAAAGGTGGAGAGAGATGGCATAGCTGGTTTCCATGATAACAACTAGAGGAAATGCTAGGAGGTGTGGCACAAGAGTTGGTCCATGTACCTTTCCTTTTGGATACTTAAATTGTTTCACTTTGTTTTGGTTATTATTACAGGTTAACTTTCCACCATGAATAAGCTATAAAGAGAAAACACTGCAGAGCAGGGCATGGATTTGTGTGAGGAAGAGTAGGAAAAGACTTGGACTTGAACCTTCAGTCCCCCTCCAGCAATGTCATAGAGCAAGTCAATCTCTTTGATTACCTCAGTAAAACACTGATGTCGGCAATGCCTATCCTATGTGATTTGGGAGAGTATTATTAGTATATTAAGTCATAATGTCACTTTATTAAAAATGTCATTCTTACTTCCACTATTAATAACAAAGGCAGATCCATAAGTTTTAAAATGTGTATTCAAATTAAATGGACTTTTATAAGGAGTCCTAACCACTTCCAGTTCCCTTCAGTTGATGGTTTATAAATTCATGGTGTTTAAAAAATTCAACCAATTGCAGAACTGAATTGTGGTACCACACTAACAGAAAAGTTGCAAAATGTCATTGAAATTGCTGCAGGGTATACCCTCAAGATTCTACCCCAAATTCTAATTTCTTGGAAATGTATTGCCATCATCTTTTAAAACCCACTTAACAATCTAAGACAAGGGAGGGGGTATTTTATATCCAGCCATGTGGTAATGCAGTTTCCAGGAACCTAGAAAAAAAGAATATACAATACATTTGTTATCATTGACAGCAGCCCATATGCCTGAGCATTTGCTTTCCACAGTTTCTGAGAAACATGCTGGGAAAGAAAAAAATAAAACACAATGTTCAACCCAAACATGATCCCAGATCACTGGCAGGACACTGTAGCGAGGACACCCAGCCCTGCAGTTCGCCCTTTGGTCTCTGAGAATATCATGCCACTCCAGGACAACATGTCAGTCCCATGTGGATTGGTCTCTCTGTGTTTCTCTGCAAAAGCCTTCTCTCAGACTCGGAGCATCAGTGAATCAGTCTCACTACCCTCTTACTTTGGAAGATCCTAGCTTCTCAGGGACTGAAGGCAGGAAGCCACCTCTTCTCCCTCTCTTTGATTTTCTCCTTCAACGCAGCTTTCATCCCAAAGTGATTCAGTATTTTCAGCAGCACACCAAACCATCCCTGGGAGTGAGCAGGCAGAGACAGACCACATCATACTGCAGACTCCTGTGAGAAAAGCCTTACCCACCACATCTCCTGTAGTTCCCAAGCTACCTCACCTCTACACCCACTTGCATCACTTAGCACAGTCAGACCCAACTGCCCAAAAGCAATTTGATCGCAAATCAGCCTCTGCAGGTGTTTTGAAAACTGTCTATGAAAAAAAAAGTCACTCTTTGATCTATCCCTGTCCATCCCCAAAAGATGAATTTCATGGATGTCATATTTTAACTCAGTCCAGCTGCATATACACTCCAAATAGGATGAAAATCCATCCAGTTTTTCCTCCTTTATCATGTACCAATAGGTAAACAGACAAATTTCCATGTGGATGGGCAAGAAAAGACCTGGACTTGAATCTTCAATCCCCCTCCAGCAATGTCAGAGAGCAAGTCAATTCTGTAAGAATTTCTCAGTTTGAATTTTAGAAAAAGAAAGGTCAGGCAAAAGCATAATTGAGATGAGGCTTTAAGATTAGGAATAAATGCTAACTCGTGGAGGGAGAGGAAGGTGATCCTTGGACAGATCACATACATGAGGACAGGTGGGGACAGGGTGGACCAGAGAAAAGCACATGGCCCTGTAAGGAGAGCAACAGATACCCAGCTTCTGCCACGAACAGCCCCGGGGTATGCTGGCTCAGTGTGGCCAGGTTTGTCTATTGAATTTCAAGCACAATTAATTTAAGTCTCATAGTTTAAATTCTTGCGAAGAAATGCCATTGATCAACTCAGCCTGCAGAATGGTTCTTCTAGGATCAGGGGCCTGCTCCTCATCCAATCAATTTTGGCTGAGGGTACTGAGAAAGGCCAGTCATGTGGTCTATTGTCTACACTGGAGAAACCTGGAGAGGGCAAGTTGATTCATAAAAAGGGGGGGCTGGGAGAGACTGGCAAAGCAAAGCCAGACTTCACAGACCTAAGGAACAGCTTGTAGACTCATGACAGCCATGCAATGATTTCTACTGGGAGGAGGGTCTTTTTCACCATTCCCTCTATACACACACAGGTATTATATTCAACACTCAGAACCTGTGCTACTCATTTGAGCCAAGGTGGGGATAGAGCATAAATGAGGCTTCACCCTTGCTTCTCCGTACTGTTATTAAGGATTAACCAATTTGGATAAAAGAAACTGCCTTAGAAAAATGAACAAAGATGGCGCCAAAATACTCATGCCACCAATACACTACTGCCACATTCAGGAAATGACGTCTGCATCATGAGTAATGTATTTCTTCAAACTATGGCATTATGTTTGCAAAAGTGAGGGAACAAGAGCTATGTCCCCAAGCACAATGAAGCTCCTAGCCATGAATACCTAACCTGCTACAACATCTTGGTAGACTCCTAGCTTGGGAAACTGAGGGCAAGGCCCAGGGCCACATACATTTTAATCGAGAGAAGAATGGAGAAGCCTTTGGTGTGCTTCTCAGAGACAGCACAATCAGGATCTCACTTCACAGATCAGAAAACTAAAGACCAGCAAGATTTAGAATCTAGATAAAACACAGACAAGGTTCTTCAAATGTTTGTAGCAGCCTCTGGGTTTGAGGTAGAAGAATCAAAGAGAATATGACAACTATAAAAGCTACATTCTTCTATAGTAGACTTCCAAACTAAAGATATTTTTCACTTGTCAAAAGTAGGTAGGCAGTGCCTTGAAATACAATGATTGAAGGGTAAATGCTCCTTGACTTGACAGAGCCTGTTTATAATTACATTATCACAGACACACTTTAATTAAAAATCACAAAAATGACCTTAACTGAGTTGTGAGACCTTTATTAAAATCCTGACTGAGGAGCTACTTTCTAGTCAAGCTCCTATTTTCAGATGCCTGCTCTTTGTTAAAAGATTTCCTTTAGCCTGAAATTTCTTAGATTTATTCTCTGACCACTGATGATTCTTTGGCAATATCTGAAAAAGAATAAGCCAAATGTATATCACTCAAACTTGAACAGATAATATAAATCTGCCCCTAGCCCAAGCAGTTGTAGTTAAAGGGCAGGGGAGCCAAGCCCTGATACTGTCCACCTTGCAGACACTTGGGGAGGAGGCACTATACTGGTCTAGAAGACCATCTGGTTCAGCCTCTCATTTTGCACATAAAGGAATGGAAGCCCAGAGAGGACAAGTGGTTGTCCAGGTCCACCAGCCAATGATAGGAAAGCTGGGACATACCAGTGGCACCAGGTCATCATGACTCAGGAAAATGAGCTGCTCAGTCAACTGAAAGTGAGATATGATTTTGAAATTACAGATACCATCCTCTATTTCTTCCTAGACTGTGCTCCTGGAACACCATACTTCTAGATACTTGGTTTGATAATAAAGAAGCGGGTGGAGGAGAGAGGGAGAGCCACGAGGGAAAGAGACAGACACAAAGATAAAGTAAGTTCATCCAGGACACATAAGCATCAGAAATACTACATACCATATTCCCTTCTTGGAGATTCACATCACACACGAGGGAATCTGAGAAAGAAGACCAGCAGTAAAGAAATCTGTTGAACTCAAAACTCTTTTTTCAAGTCACATCTATTAACATCTTACAGACTCGGTGTTCTAGGAAACATACATTGGGATGCACTGGCTTAGGGAGAAGAGAAATGAATTTCAGAATAATTGGGCTGGAAAGTGAAGAAATTGAAATAGTCAGGCTTGTGTCAAATAAGAGTTCAGAAATGGCATCATGTCTTAATTTTCTTTCCCTTGGTCTTTTACACTCGGAACTTAGAAAGAAATGGAGGATAAGGGTGCCCTTGAGTTCCCTGAGTAATAAGGATAAAGAGAACAAATCTTTTCCTTTAATTTACCATTTAAGGTTGGTGTAAAGAGGTGAAAACACAGACCCTGCCTTTGCCACTCTTCTCCATGGGTGTTTAAATTCCTACCAGAAATATAATGCTTAGAATAGTATCCCCGCATATTTATAACTTCTTTACAATGAACTACCATGATTTTCTTTTCCCTCAAAGCTGGTAAAGTTACATTCTTACCTCAGAAACTGTGAGGAAATAAAATTTGGCCTTTAAATAAACTAATTTGAAAGGTTTAAAAAAATATTAGAGACTTTTAAAAAAAGGAATAGGGGACTTGAATATACCAAAGTGTGAAAATGTCACATTTTTATACTCAAATGAGTCAAAATAGATGAACAGAATGCTTCCAAACTTTCTAAAAATATCTACCTTCAGGCAATTAAAAAAAATCAATCTAAAGGGTCATTTATTTCAAGAACCTAAAAGCCCCATTTAGCATTCCAGTGAGCCCCCACAGCTGACTGGATCTGGGAGACCAGGACTGAGAAAGGTCATTCACACTCCTCCCTAACTTCTTAATGATATGTTTAGCCAGGCTAATTTTAGACCTGTCGGAAGCTTTTGATTCAGTTAACCATAAGGTGTTGGTGACAAGACTGTGGTCAATGGGAAGCGTGGGCTGAGCTCCTTTTGAAGTCAGCTGGTGAGTTCATTCCTGGAAGGAGGGTGTCAATAAGTAGTCACAAGGGACTGTTCTTGATCCACATACATCTCCTGGGAGGTCTCTTCTCTCCTCTATATTTACCCGACATGGGAGAAGACCTTGGGAACCAACAGTGGAGGCAACAGCATCTTGATGATCTTCATTTCATTATCATCTTTTGTACTGATTCACTCAAACTGTCTTAACCTTTGGCTTAGCTCATAGTTATTTTGGTTTGGGCAAGAAGTAGCTGGCTTCAAGCCAACCTGGATAGGCTGAGGTTATGATCTTCAGTCAAAGGAAATGCTTTAAGGATGTCAGAGCTGGATCTGCATCATGGCTATTCAGGGATGGAGGCTCATTGTAGGTCTTTTAACAGGTGCTTGAGCATGGACCAGAAAAGTCTCCTTTTTTCTTGGATTCAGAGAAATGTGTGCCTATGCCAGCCTCCATAAAAGGCATCATTACATTTAGGTATCCCTCTGGTTAATATAAGTTTGGCCACAGTAATAGCCACTCTTTTCTCTTTGCTAGATTTTACAGGGGTATTTCATTACCTAGTATTCATTAAAGAGAATTTCTTTAGCCCTATGAGTATTCATACCAATCAACTCAAACCCTTTCCAACTTCTCAAGGTTTAACATGAATTAATTTTATTTGGTGCAATGTGTGCTTCTGCTCTGTATAGGCACCATAAAGCTATCTATAGCAAAGAAAATTTCAATATTCCACTCAAGAGCTCAACAACCCAACCGAGAGGGAAAATGTCTTTAATACTGCATCTTACTAGATTTCAACAAGTTCCAATGCTATATGGAAACTGAGGGCTAATCCATTATTACCCTTTCATTTTATAGAATGGGAAAGCAAGACTTAAAATTTCTCAATGGCCATAATAATTCAGCAGAACCAGAAAATTTCTATGGGGCAAGCAATCTAATATTTTCTTTCTAAACTTTATTGATCATTCCTCACCTGTGGTCCTCATCATAAGTCAAAAATTACAGAGAACAGGAGGAAGAAAGGGGGCAGGAGTAGAGAAGAGACAAGCAAAGTGTAAAAAAATCAAATGAGAAAAACAAGGTCAATTAGTCAGTATACTCCTGTCATCTCCTTGTCATCACTCTTTCCTTCCCAACCATATTTTATGTTCTCTTTGGCCTCCTCCAATAAAACAGGTATCAGCAAGTCTCATTGGAAATCCTTGGTTCCCCCATATCCAAGGGACAAACAGAAGCAGACAGACAAGTTTATCAAAGTGAGCCCAATTTTTCTAGCTTTGGGAATGCATATGCCTCAATGATTAATATTGCAACTGTGGATTCTAAATTCTCATTTCATTCATTTGACAGATATCCACTGAACATCTGCCATGTGCTAAGAACTCTGTTGCACATTATAAGGGATATGAATATGAAGAAGACATAGTCTTGCCTCTAGAAATTTACAATTTAATAAGACAGGGAAGAAAAATACTCCTCTTGGTTGCAAAATTCTAAGACTGTAACAATTCACACTAACAATTATAACACAGGGAAGAATCAGATAGGCACCTGAGATATAGGACCTGAATATTATGGGATTCCAGAAAAGATATATATCATTTCCAGGTGGCAAGAGGCAGAAATCTTCATCAAAGAGGTGGTATCTTGGGCTAGAGCTTGAAGGATCCAAAAGTCCTAAATCTTAAAAGGACTCTGAGGAGTGGGCTTCCTGAAAAAAGGAAATGACAAAACACTACAAGAATAAAACAGTTGTTTGGGAAACAGCAAATGGACCAGTTTGACTAAAGTACAGGATAGATAAATGAAAAGAGACACATAGCTGGAAATTTTTGTTGGAAGCCAAGTTGCAGAGTATCTAAAAGAATGAGGTAGAAAGATTGGTCTAAATTCTCTTGGTGGCAGACAGACAGAAAATTTTTCACAGGGCTAGCCTTTAGGCAAATTAATTGGGCTAGAGTGATCTACTGTGGAAGATGCTAGAGGAAGGGATCAGCTTCTGACAATGATCTAAATGAGAGGTAAAGAGCACACAGTGAGAATGGAAAGGAGACAGATTCACAAAATATTAAGGATGCATAAAGGGTGGGAATTAATTGGTGTGAAGGCCAAAGGGCATCTCCTAGGATACTTGTGATGAACACAAAACTTCACCATATCAAATGGATACTTGAAAGCATGGTATTTTGACTCTACCACTGAGATGTTCACATTGTTGCCCAATGTTTGTTGATTGAATTATTTTTGTAGGTTAAGGATATTTGTGAGATTTTTTAAAAATTGTATTCTTCCTTCTATGTCTTTTTATGGTTTAGAAAGACCCAAATAAACAAACAGACATGAGACACATATCTCTGACTAAGGAAAAACAGTGGAGTCTCTTAATCTCCTTTCTGATATATAAATACAACAGTAACGATATCATGGTAGACCCATGGCTGTTGGATATAAAGAAGAGGGTCTGCCCCAAACTGTCTAAATCAGTAGTCTTGCTTTACCCTATCTTTCCTATGTGTCCAATTATGCTCCTGTCCCCATTTATTTTTATATCAGAGATTCCTTTTAAATATGGACATTACTGAACTGGTAAGAACTAGCTCTATTAATTAAGAATCTTATCTGTACATAACACTTCTCCACCACTTTTCCTCTTGGCCACTTCAGTCACCTACTCAGATGCTAAGAAGTTTTTGGCAACAAATAATACTAGCCCTTTCATCTTAATTAGCTGCTGATGCAGACATATTGTCGATCATCTTTTTCAGACAGTTCTCCCTGACAAACTAGAAGCAACATGACTCACATCCTTCTCAGTAAGCCCTCTGGTTTGGATTTTGTTCTTTCATGCACTTATTCTTCAGCCTAACCAGCCCCCCAATACCTTAGCAAATGTTTAGTGAACACTTGGTATGTGCCCAGCTTTGGGCCCAGTAATGCAGATAAAATGATAAGAGGTAACAATCCTTTGCTTTGTGCAAATGTTTTTTAATTTTTCAGTTCATTTATTTATTTTGAGAGAGAGAGACCACAAATGGGGAAGGGAGAGAGGGGCAGAAAGAGAAATAAAGAGAAAGAGCTAGCAGGAGAGGGGCACAGGAGAATGAGAAAGAGAGAATACCAAGTAGTCTCAGTTCTGTCATAGAGGAGCACCGCACAAGGCTCGAACTCACTAAACATGAGTTCATGACCTGAGCCAAAATCAGGAGTCAGATGCTTAAATGACTAAACCACTCAGGCACCTCTGTGCAAATATTAATGTAAAGGATTCATTTGCTCTGTGGAATACCTCACCCTGAAGGCAGGAATCTCACTACCTAAGCCCAATGTCATCTGAACGTTAGTGCTGCACAGTGGTTGAGCATGTGGACTGCAGAGTCCTAGATAGAAGGGATGCCAGGGACAGCTGGGCCACAGACTACCTATCAACCTGGTGAGTTATTTAAACCCTCCAAGCCTCAGTTTCCTCCTCTGTAAAATGAATGTAAAAATGCCAGTACCTACCCCAAGGACGGGTTCTGGTAAGAATTTAATGAGACAATGCAAGGAGTTTAGGACAGCTCCAGCTGCACACTAAAAACATTGGATAAAAATGATCATTAATCATACGAATATCTGACCTGTGATTAGTCCACAAATGACCACTGGTGGCTGTGATGCTGACTGTTCTTTTAGCAGAAAAGAACACACTTAAAAGCCCTGCTCACACTTCACAGAAAAGTCTAGAAAGCAAGGCCCATTTCAGTTAGCATGTCACAGGAGCAATTCTCCTTTAGCCAAATGTCATGTTTTCTGTTTTATTTCTCTCATTTTCTTATACCAGAAAAATTTCATCTGCTCCCGATGTTCATTCCCTATTTAAAGACAGCATTCGGTTTATGAAGCCAGCAGCTCTCTGCCAATGCTGTCACTACCCAGGTCTGTGGTGCTGGAGGCCCAATCTGCAGCGAGAAGTGACACAAAACCACTGGTGTTCCATCCAGAGGGAGCTGTGGTAGGCAGGGCGGGTTACGGGATCAAGCCCCCACTTATTCCCCACTGAGGAAAAGCAACAGAAAACATAGAAGGCAAACAAAATAGAAATGTGTTTCGCATGCCAACAGTCAGAGCCATTAAAGATAAAATGAAGATAAGAATGAACTAAAATAGAAAATCACAACGGGTATGGGGTAGAACACTTTTTAAATCAAAGATTGTGCTTTCCTTTCCTTGTTCTCTGGGAACAAGAATTTATCACTCAGATGAATTTAGAACTATTTTCATCATTTACATGAAGCACAACAAAGAGCTAGACTCAGGCTGCCGGGCAGGCTGTGCCACAGGGGGCCAGAATGCATCATTAATTAAGGTGAGGCTGCACAGATTGGTTATCTGGGCACTTTGGGCACCCCATACATGTACTTCCCCAACCCAGAGCAGGTACACCTGGTAAAGTTTTCAAGGTGAATCTGACTTTCCTCAACACTCCTTACCCCCAACTTCCTGCTAGGCATTTCTAGCCTAGTTACCCCCACATTCCAGAGAAGGCACGATCTCCTTCAAATACCACGCCCGCTTCTCGAACATTATCTGCTGAAACAAATTTAGCATTATGCATTACATCACCACCTTGCTGCAAATTATGGGCCAGACAACTATCTCCCTTATGGGCCAAGGTGATCCGGGCAGCATGGGGCACCAGTCTGTCCACATCGGAAGGGAACAAAGCTTCTCACTGAACAGATGCTCTTGAGCCCAGCAGATCTAGGAACTCTATTTTATTTCTTTTTTTTTTTCCCTTTAAACATGCAGATCGTAATATCAGACCTAGAAGTTTTCTGTGCTGCACAATTTATGCTAGCTCATTACCTCCTGCTACACTCCAAGGCTTTGTAACGGAAATTGGCTCTGATTTCTGAGATGGGCATTACATCATAGTCTTCTTTTAGCACATTATGTCATCCCTGCTGAGACGCATTATCTAGGGTTGGCTCAGCAGTAGTGATTTTTTTGTGGGCCGACTGCAGTGTTCCCAAAGAACTGCTGGGAACCACAGATTGAAATCTGAAACATTTATCTTCTAAAAAGCTGAAAAGGGGGAAAGATGTTCACATCAGACCCCATTTATTTTCCTTAACCCTCTCCTCTCCCAGCTCCTTTTAGATCCCATTGCAACAAATGTCAATGATCAACATTGCAAAGCCTGTGCATAGATGATTATCTTGAGATAATCACTGCTAGGAGCGCCTGAAATATTAGCTCCCATCAAGAGCAGATATACCTGACACTTGTCACAATTCTATCTTAAGGCATTTTACAAATGCTTGGAAACAATCACCTTGCATGCTCACACTGATAACATAGAGCACCCTGCCTAATTCTTAGGCTAAGAAAAGAATTTCTTCTCCTCATCTGTTTATAAATCTATATGAATAAAAACTACATGTACATACATGCATATCCCCCGATCACGTTGCAGCCACAAAAGCAAACTTCTAGAAGATTTGCATTAGAAATAATTTTTATGCAGAGAACTGAGCTGATATTATCTCTTCTCACTTCAACCATGAAATTAGAAGCCCATTTTGTATCTCTCCATCCTAGGCAGGATTAGAAACCATCGCACAGAGGGAATAGACAGGTGCTTTCAGGATAAATCAAAGATATTCCCAAACCCCAGAGAATCCCAATACCTCTCTTGTCACAAAAGCATAATTATCTTGGGGATGGGGGGAGTCTCTAAATACTGAAAGGAAATGGAATACATTCAACCATGACTAAATGACAATTCCCTCCTTATACAGCAACTAATGAGATTCACTGGATGGGGACTAAGTGCTGGGGGAGGAGGTATAAAAGAGGTTACGATATCTCCTTCCCCCCCCCCACCTCTCCTGCATTTTTTTCCCACTGATTTTTAATAGTGAATATTTTTATACTCTCAGTTGCATTTGTGGCTCTCAAATGGTAACCACGTCCAAACAAGTTTATAATTAAAATAGAGGCAAACAAAGCTATCATTTGGCACAGCCTAAGAGCCTTGCTCCAACTTCTATCCTTGATGATTCTTCATGGTCTCTCATAGTGCCTTCTCCCCACTGCCAATGCACCATAAAGCAAGATGGAAGCCTTCATCCCTTACCCAACCCAGGCCAAGGCCAGTGAGCAGTCTGAACATTTGAAAAGGGACTGGGACACCTGGCCTCATGCTCGTGGCAGATAAACTTCCTGGGTGACAATCACCTGAAATCTTCATCTTTAGCACCTCTTCTTCTTTCATATTTTATGTTCACTGCTATTTGCTTCTTTTGTCCTAAAGGGGATGGGATGAGGATTGATGATATGATCCCACAAAGCACTCCAAGGCTTTCAGATGGATGATGCTCTATAAAATAGTGCTATTTAACAGCTAAGGACATTTACAAAAATCCTCTTATGCTTCTCCTTCCTTTCCATTGTCCCTTCACCTCCACTCCATCCCCCTAGCTCTAGGAATTTTATGATCTGAAGGCCAAAATGCTTTAAATCTTAATAACTACATGTGCCACTTAGAATACTAAAAGGAAACTATACATACTCTTTACCTGACTCCTTCCAAGCTTTTACTACAGCCAAAGTAACTGCTGCACCATTTAAAAATTCCACTGAAAAGGCAAGTAGCCGTCAACACATTAAGCTGATTTCATGTAAGTTGTAAAATATTAAATGACCATAACTTCTATCCAATAATGAAATTACCTGGCTCAATCACCCCCTCTCTCTTTGCAGGAGGCAAGACGATGGATTCATAGCATACAGGATATACATCAGCCTCTAGATCTGGGCTCGCTAGCCACCAGCTCCTGAAGACAACTAGAGGAGGGGGCTAAGCATTACTTTTCTCTCTTCCTCCAGTGCCCCAGGGTTATGAACAATCCTTAAAAAAAGGCTTTGGGGATGCCTAGAAGTCCTCAGTCCACTCCCCAACCAGGCTAATTATAGAAAGGAGCCATTGTGCTCTTGGTCCTGTAACAGTACAGCCACCGGCAATGAAAATCTATGAGAGGAATTCTCCTACCCTTTTACAGGGAAGAGGAAATCTAGCTCCATATCTAGTAGTTTCTAAGGGTAAGTATATATTGGGGGAGATCAGATTGCACAGTGAGAAATCAACTATTCCCTAATGGATGTCCCAAAATAAAGATGAAGGGCACAGGTGGCCAAGGCAGAATAGGAGATCACACAGGGAGCTCACTGGCTCCTGACATTATAGTAAAGCCAGGCTTGGAGTGAGAAGAAAATTTTGCATCTGGCATCAGCTGTCTTTGCCACTGCCTTGGCACCAGTCACTATACTTGGGAGGTTAGCAGAAGAGAAACAAAACAGTATGGACCTTTCAGGCTTTCCTGGACAAGGGCATGTGGAGAACTGGCATAATTTTCCTTGCCCCCACCTGCCCAGAATCACAAGCAAGATTACCTAATGCATAGAAAAATTGACATTTATTTTATCAGTGACATTTATTTTATCCTGCTATCTCCCAGCAATACCAGGAGACCAGATGTCCTAACCAGTTACTCTCTGGGTGCCACCCCAGAATTCCATGAGCCATTCCCTGGGGGCTTGTGGCATTTTCTGGGCTGCAGAGCCTTCCCTACTCCTCAGAGTAAACCCTCATCAACGCACCTTCTGATCTGTCTTCTTAGAAACAGCAACAAAAAATTTCTGTAAACATAAGCATGTATGAATATACTGACTACAAAACAATCAAGGATTACAATTTAAACCCATAAGTGTTATAGAGATATGCTTTATCCAGCTTTGAAAAAAATCATAGTTTCCATTAAAATGCTAATCCAGGATCCTTCCTAACTTCCAGGATGCTTGTATTCCCTTCACCTCTATTCCTAGTCTAGGCTAAGTATCTGCCTTTCCTTTAAGAAGGTTTTCCTTCTCAGATGGCAGGTTTCTTCTCCATATTTCTGTCATGATCTGAAGGGTGTCTCCTGCTTATCCCTTAACAAAAATATTAGATTCTCATTAATCCTGAACAACAGAACTAGTGGGCTCCATTCATTCATTCATTCAGCAAATACTCATAGAGCAGGAGCAATTACTGGGCAAAGTGTTGTAGGAATGAATCAGACCTGGTTTCAGCTTTTCAGGCATGGGAGAGACCACAAACAAGCTATATTAATGAATATGTGACAGAGGCTGCCAGCTTTTCAGCCATATTCCTCCTCTTATATCTGGCTACACAGCCAGATAAACTTCCCAACCTCCTCTACTGTTAAGTGAGGCCATGTGTGTCTGAGTCCTAATCAATAAAAAGTGGATTGATATGATATGCACCACTTCCAATGATGCACCTGTGAGATCCTATATGCTCTTTCCTCCTTCTGGCTGGTCAAAATGGCAAGATCACCAAAACCCAGAAGCCATGTGTTGAATGGCAGGGCCTCAGACAGCCTGAGTTCGCCAATGCCCACTTAAAGGAAAGCTGCCTTTGTGGCCTATTCATGTTCATGTCTGGTACAAGAGCAAAAAATAAACTCCTACTGTGTATATCCCTCACATGATCAGGTCTATTGATAACAGCAGCCAGGCTGCTCTAATTAATACAGATATTGAAATGATCTATTGAAATGGAAAGATGTTCACAGAGTATGCTACAGTAGTTTGAAAAACTCTTATTAGAGTGTGACATTACTTTTTATAAGAATATGTACATAAATGTACATAGACACACATAGAGAAAGTTCTAGAAGTATGTATCGCAAGGTATAGGTGTTTATCTCTGAATGGTGGTAGTATGGTGTGGGTTATCTACATTTCCTGGTGTGAAATGAAATTATTTTGTAATTAAAAGGTAAAAGCTATGGTCAACATTGAAAAGGAAGGTATGTCTTAGATGTAAATACAAAGGAATAGCATCTCAAAGTAGCTAAAGATTTCCTGAGGGAAATTAGGAAAGGTTTCTCAAACTAAGCATTTATTAATGACCCCTCCAACACTGAAAAATCTATAAATTAGCTACAGCCTGAGAAATAGAATAGTTCAATTATACAACACACCTGGTTCCCAGCCTTTACATATTAAGGCCTTGTCAATGGAGATCAATTCACCTACCAGGATGGAAGACTAAAATCTTTTACCTTTAGGAAGTGCAAAGAAACTAGTCTCGGTGGCTGTTTGGGGTGGGAGGTAAGGATAAGGAGAAAGGGAAGAACTGAAATGGTTAGAGAAGGAAAAAAGTAGCATAATGACATCACACCATTTTGTACCCTTTGAAAATTTTGCTATGTGTATTTATTACTTGTTCCAAAATTTTAAAAAATATTTATAAATTTTGTTTTGTAAGCATTTATTGCCTATTTTTTTTAAAGTCTAAGACGTATGATCTTTTGTGAATATTAAGTCAGAGATTCCCTCTGAATTGGTTAAGAACAAAGACAGATGCTGAGCAAGTAAACCAGGTCAAAGATTCCCAGTAGAATCCCACAAAACCATAGATCCAACTGGTCACTGCAGCAAAGGTTCCCCTTTTTATGTGAGAAGAGCCTAAATATGTTCTTGCCATACACGGGAGGAAAGAGGTGGTCAGTGAAGAGTCACCTCTGCTTTCACACTGTCTTCAAAGGGGCCCAGAGAGGGGGAAGAGGTAAAAGAGATAAAGGGTTTAAGAGGAGACTTCCCTTGAAGAGCACTGAATAATGATGTATAGAAATGTTGAATCACTATATTGTACACCTGAAACTAACACAACACTGTATGTTAATTATACTTGAATTTAAAAAATAAAAATAAAAATCTTTAAGTGCCCAGAGAAAGACTTGGGGGTACAAAAACAATCAGAAACTTTGCGAGGCACCTGGGCAGCTCAGTTAAGTCTCCAACTTTAGCCCAGGCCATGATAGTACATTCTGCGGGTTCAAGTCCTGCATTGGGCTCTGTGCAGTCAGCTGAGACCCTGGAGTCTGCTTTCAATTCTGTGTCTCCCTCTCTCTCGGTCTTTCTGTCTCTGTCTCTCTCAAAAACAAGTAATAAAACATTTTAAAAATTTTTTTTTAATTCAGAAACTTGGCAAAACATGGTATGCCAAATTCCCAACCACTATTCTGCCATGAAGACTTGGATGGTGACCCAAGAGAGAAGGAATAAGCCCATTAACTTTCCAGATTGGTAAAGAATACTGCAGGCTCAGATCTCTGCAACCCGACTCTGAAACAGAGATTTATCAGTAGGTGGCTTGCTGAGTGGGGCTCTTTGATTGCCAGCAGGGAGGGAGGAAAGGAAGTAGAATTAGACACAAGGAGGAGCTGAGCTGTGATGGTCACAAGAAAGGTGTCAGTGGATCCCCATGGAGCCAGGATGACCCTTCTGAGTTGTCTCAAGTTGAAGCTAAGCTTTTATGTGCCCTCAGTACCTTGAACAAGCAGCTGTCTTCAGACACTTTTCTGGGAAGAACTCAGTTGTGAGACATCAGCAGACAATATGTGCAACAGATATGGAGTTGGGGCAAGTGCCTAGGATCAGGCAACACTCTACAGCAACCACTAGAGAGTAGTAGCAGGATGTCAAATCTTCTCCTACCAGTCTAGATCCAGCTGCCAAGAGATAACATCAAAATCTCTCTGAAATTCCTCAGTTTAAGCAAGACCAGGGGCTCTAGAGGCCAAATTTCCTGCGCCATCTCCCCCATGGAACCTAGGCTCCAGCCACATATAACTACTCACCAATCCCTGAAATTACCATACTCTTTTGTGATTTTTAAGGCTTTGTACATACTGTTCCTTCTGCTGTTCCCTCTGTCCTCTCTTATCTTCCTAGAAAATCCCTACTTATTCCCTAATCCCCAGGGTAATTTCCCCTGGGATACTTTCCTGGCTCCCAAATTTTCAGCAACTCATACTCACTCATCCCATGTGACCACCATACTGTATGTATCTGCACTACCACCTACACCAGTTATGCATGTGTGTTTCCACTAGACTAGAAGCTTCCTAAAATCAGAGCCAGCTCTTCTTCCATCCTCATATCCCTAATAGAAAGTATTGGATTAAATGTTTGTTGAATGAATAAATAATTCAATGTGGAAGAAATGGTGCTGGCAGTGCTAGCCCTTTCAAGGAAAAGCAGGCAAATTCTTTTTTTTTAATAATTTATTGTCAAATTGGTTTCCATACAACACCCAGTGCTCTTCCCCACAAGTGCCCTCCTCCATCACCACCACCTCTTTTCCCCCCTCCTCCTTCAACCCTCAGTTCGTTTTCAGCATTCAATAGTCTCTCAAGTTTTGCATCCCTCTCTCTCCCCAACTCTCTTTCCCTCTTCCCCTCTCCCTGGTCCTCCATTAGGTTTCTCCTGTTCTCCTGTTAGACCTATGAGTGCAAACATATGGTATCTGTCCTTCTCTGCCTGACTTATTTCGCTTAGCATGACACTCTTGAGGTCCATCCACTATCCTACAAATGGCCATATTTCATTCTTTCTCATTGCCA
>NC_043705.1:48702102-48732554 GCF_006229205.1 Suricata suricatta
GGAGATTGTTTCCTACTTTCTCCTTGAGGGTTTTGATGGTTTCCTGTCTCACATTCAGGTCCTTCAGTCATTTTGAGTTTATTTTTGTGTATGGTGTAAGAAAGTGGTCTAGTTTCATTCTTCTGCATGTTGCTGTCCATTCTCTCAGCACCACCTGCTAAAGAGGCAGTCTTTTTTCCATCAGATTCTCTTTCCAAATCAAGCAAATTCTGATAAACTTGTGGGACAGGAGACAGGGACTAAAGACATGGAGGGAGGCAAGGTGTTTACAACCAGCCATGTTCCAGAAACATCTGGCTTTTATGTCATTTTTGTTTCTAGATACTGATTATCCAACTTCAGCATCCCAGAAGAGAGAAAACACTGGGGGCTCTTTTGTTAACAGCAAAATTGCTTTTAGGGTACGACAACCAGAAACACTGATAAGGATGATTTTAAGAAAGGAGTGTGGGGCTGCACAGATCCCTAAGTGAGAATGTTCACTAAATGAAATGGTGGTCCCGAGGAAGCATTCTCCTCTCTGCCTGGAAAATCTCTGCCAAGGACAAGAGAGGCTGCCACAAGTGAACACCATATTTAACTTTTCTGCTTGTGCTGATCAATGAAGATGTTCCTGAGGGGATGTGCAGTGGAACTGCATGAGCCAATACTCTTTAGACCAAAGGGGAACAAGGGCCCAAGTAATAGGAGGAAAAAGAGGCACTGTGTCACCCTTGAGCCCCCAAGTAAGGGGGAAGTGGAATGCAGGTTCTCACCTTTCTTTGCCTCTCATCTCAGACCCATCTCCATCCATATTTCTATCCTCAAGAGGAATGGGACTAGCCAAAACTACAATGATACATGACCATATCTTGAGATATGATCAAGTAACAATTTTCTCCCCAGAATCCCTATGCAAGCATAATACACTGAGTAATGAGACAAAATTATCTAAGGTCATTGTAAACAGGCATCAAAACAAGTTTGGCTTCAATCAAAATGACTTTTAGGTCGATCTTTCTTTATCCTCAAGTCTGAATGCCTCATTACAGAACCAGAGATCTGTCATTTTAGGGAGAAAAAAATATTCTATTTCCTGAGGAAATGCCAAGGGGCCACAAATTTTAATCTGCTCCAGCTGGAGTGGAGGCTGGGGACTTATTTAAGCTCAGAAAGTATACCTTCTTGCATTTCCTCCTGCTGACAAACTAAAGATCCTCCTTGACCAAGGTTTAGGTAGCTGCTCCCAGTATCCAAAGAAAGACTGCCCAGCCAAGCAACTGTTCCACCCACCTGAAAGCTTGCTTAGGATTCCATTTGAATGTAGGAGTCAATCTCTAAATATAACCCTGAAAGCAGCCTCCACCATCATCCCTGCACTTGTAGCCTCTCTCCTTCCAAAACAGTAAAATGGAGTGGGCAGGCCTTGTGCCTTCCTCCCCACCCCCACCCCGAGGGGGCAGCCTGGGGTAATGAAACACTAGAGAACACCCCTCTGCTGTCGTTCCCCCAGAGCTTCCCTGGGAGTAGGGATGCACAACAGTAGTTCTCCACCCAGGAATTGCTACCAAGCCCCAACATCCCAATTCCCCACTGGGTCCCTCTCAAAGCATCTTGTCCCTAGTGTGAGTCAGTTATCCCAGAGCATTGATTAGACTTGGCAAAATCCTCAGAAGTGTGTCTTTCCCACCACTGTGACCCAGGGCTCCTGCTGTAAAATTTAGAATCACAACATTTCCTGTTCCTAACTGATCATCCTTATCTCACTAGATGTTATTCCACTAACCAACCAATATATCTGCTTACTGTTGGTCTCTCTCACTAAGCCTGAGATCTGTGGCAGCAGTGCTGTGTCTTCCCATCCATGGACCTTCAGCACTCACCACAGTTCCAGGCATATAGCAGATGCCCAATAAATGTTGGAGGGATGGAGAGAGGGATGAAGGAAGAGATGGCAGTGGAAGGGAGGAAGAAATAAAGGGAGGAGGGAGAGAAGGGTGGGTGGGTGGATGGATGGATAATGGGTGGATGGAAGAGGAAATGCCTCAGTGTTGCACTTGGTAGACAACAGATGATAGGAAGCACAGCTTGAGGAGTACAGCGATAGCTGTGCCCTACTACTCAGAGCATGATCCTAGGACCCTCACAGAAGTCTAGGAGCTCCAAGTCAGAGCATGACAGTACCATGGCTCCTGCCCAAAACTAAATCCACCTGGAGCCCCTCCATAAGAGGTGCAAGAGGGAATTGTATTAAGATCACATGTAGAGCACAGAGACCCTCACTGACACAACCCAAGGCAGCCTTCCCAATTCTCTGCATGCTGCGCCCCTCTGTGAAGAGAGAGGCATAAAGGTGTAGTCTCTACCAGGCCCCCAGCCTGATGAGGAAAGCGGGGCAGGGACCATGCTGACTGTTCATCCCAGAAGTGCCTGAGGAGGGTGTGGAGCCTGATGCAGCCTGTTCATCTACCTTGGACAGCAATGTTTTCATGTGTACAGTTAGTCTGTTCTCCACCTGGACAAAGCCTAAAAACCTTTAAGGCTTTGAATAGAAGGTAGTTGGTTTTATGGAAATGCTCTTTCACTGTCTCAGCTTTATTTCCAGCCGGGCAGAGCCTTGTTATCAAGTAGACACAGCTGAGCTCCTGAGGCACTGGGAGTCTGGACATGTATCTTCTGACCAGGAATGGAAAGGCACCAGTGTTGGAATAACTAAGGGGCCAGGGATAAAATTAATCACAGGAAACAGCAGACTAGAGTAAGAATGTACTACCTCATGGCCAGAGTTCTGCTTCCCTTAAGATCCAGCTTTAGAGCAGACAAGAGCCACCATTACCCTTCATCTGCCCTGGACCACCCTTGCCAGTGAAGTTCCTGGGGATGCAGGAACCCTACTGGCCCTGCTCTTCTAGTAGCAAGCACCTCCCTTCTGCATGCTTTCATCCTGGCTTCTGCTTCATGAAATGGACAATTAATAACCAGTTAGAGGGGTGCCTGGGTGGCTCAGTCAGTTAAGCAACCGACTTCAGCTCAGGTCATGATCTCGCAGTCTGTGAGTTTGAGCCCCGCGTCAGGCTCTGTGCTGACAGCTCAGAGCCTGGAGCCTGCTTCGGACTATGTGTCTCCCTCTCTCTCTGTCCCTCCCCTGTTTGTTCATTCATTCGTTCTCTCCCTCTCTCTCTCTCTCTCTCCCTCTCTCTCTCTCTCTCTCTCTCTCTCTCAAAATTAAATTTAAAAATTGTTTAAATTTTTAAAAAAGGACAAAATAGGCTGCCAATTATGAAGACTAAACCTGAGGCTTCCTGGCAATACCAACTACTCATTTAGCTTTACTGACTAATTTCAATTAAACTAAAGCTAGAGGTTTTGGTCAATTGTGTGCTTGTATTTTAATTAACAATGACATATAGGATTTCTATCATATTTTAGCAGTCTATTATCATATTTTAGAAATCTGTTTAACAAGACTTATTATGGTGATAATTTCACAATATACCCAAATATTGAATCATTATATTGTACACCTGAAACTAATATAATGTTCTATGTCAATTATAACTCAATTTTTAAAAAATAATGAATGAAAACCCCATTCTGGTTACACTATAGATGGAAACTGTTTCCGCAACTGCTGAGGTAAAGCAGACAGGGAGTAAACTTTTTTGGAGTTAATCCTACATACCTGCCATAAGATAGTTCATTTTACTTAATTTCAGTTATCTTAACAACTGAAAGTATTACCATCTTCCATTTATGAGGAAAGTAAAGTTCAGAGGACTTATCTGGTATGATAAGTTGCAGCAAACATGTGGAGAATCCATGTCTGTTCTTCTCCAGCTACAGTTGTCCCCCCTGGCTGCACTGGAGGATCAACTGGGAAACTTTTAGACTGTGGGGGACCAAGTCCCATCCCCAGAGAGTCTGACTTAACTGGTCAGGAGTGGGTCTCAGATTTTTTTTTGGCAAGAGGATCATGTTGAGGGCATAGGGTTCCTGGAAAAAAAAAAAAATGCCTTACAGTGTTCATTTCATCTTAGCACAACCAGCCATGTGACTTCAGCTTAGCCATGAAAGTGATTCCAGTAGGTCTTAGGTAGGGTGGAAAATCAGGCTGACAGCTGAACACTTTTGTAGCTCATAAATGCTTTTAGCCTATCTAAAAGTTGTACCGAGTCTCCTAGGTAACTGGGACAACTTTCATTAAAGTGGGAAATATTGAGCAAGATGGCTGACAATACTTGCACTGAGATGTGCGTATCCTGTAGCTGGTAACTAATTTGCAACGGGATTGGACGTGAGTTAAGCTCTGTGATTCAGGGTGCTTCCCCAGTTACAGAGGTAGGCACAAGGCAAGACAACAGTGTGCTGTCTTGCAGGAAAATCTGGGAGACCTGAATAAATTATTCCATGTTTATGAAGTGCTCTGGGCTCCTTGAGTAATCGCAGAGTGTCAGGGCCTGGTATTACCAGTATTTGCACAAGTCCCAAGATTAATTGCTCCTCTCAGCCCTGAGTTATGCTCTGTGCCCAGCAAAGCTCATGTCCATGTGCTCTCACAGATCACAAAGCTTGGACTGCAGCTCTCCCTGTGGAGAGGCAAGAAGGCATCATCCTATCAGCAATTTTGTTCCTCATAACAGATACCTTTGAGCTGGAATTCATCTGCTGCTAGCTCCTCGGCATTTATTTAGTACGAGCCAAGGAGCCAGATCAACAAACGCGGCTGTAGTCAGTACAAGCTGTTCTTGCTCAGCAGATTCCTTTTATAAAGTATAGATAATATTCAAATAATTAGGCAAGTGAGATCCCAGGTTAACAGGTAGGAAGGGTCTCCACTTTATAACTGCAACCTTTGCCCCCCAATAATTGATTTCAGCACAAAACCAGTTACTTTTCATATGTAAGTTACTTTTCATGCTACTTCCTGAGCAAACAACATAATAAAAATCAGCTCTTGGGATGCCTGGGTAGCTCAGTCAGTTAAGCATCCAACTTCAGCTCAGGTTATGACCTCACAGTCCATGAGTTTGAACTGTGCATCAGGCTCTGTGCTGACAGCTTGGAGCCTGGAGCCTGCTTCAAATTCTATGTCTCCCTCTCTCTCTGCCCCTCCCCTGCTCACACACTCTCTCTCAAAAATAAAATAAAAACATTTTTAAAAATTCAGCTTCTGACAACCAAGTGAGCCTGACCCTTAGTTCAGATGCTATTTGGCTAGGGAAGCCATTACTGAATGCATCTGCCTTTAACAGTATATTATTTTAAGTTCAAATTCAGATGATTTATGTATTTGTCCTTGTTTCAGTTATAAAGCCTAAGAATGTTGTGGTGACAAGGGGCAGCTTAGAGATCTAGTCCATGTCCCTCATTTTAAGAGGAAACTAAAATCCAAAACCATGAAGTGACCAGCCTGTTGCTAGCTAGAATGCCCTGGCTGTGGCCCTCCTCTTCTCTTTATCCCAAGAGAGAGAGAGAAAGAGAGAGAGCGAGCTCAGCCAGTCTCCCAAGTTTAAGTGCCACTGCATGTTACTAACTCTCAGCCCAGACTTCCGCCATCCTATCCCCAGCCCCATACACTCTCCATCTTAATGTATTGAACTGCCATTCCAGAGTTGTTTAGGTCCAAAACCTGGCCATGATCCTTTAGTGCTCCATTTCTCATATACTCCTTACTGAGTCAACATTAGTCCTAAATGGAGGTATTAGCTCTATTTCCAAAAATAAAGCATGAATTCAACTCTTTTCCATAATGTCTACTACTATGACCCTGATGCTACACTCAGCTCCTGCCTGTTTTATTTTAGTAGCTCTGAACTGCCCTCCCTACTCATATTCTTTCCCTTTCCAGTAGATATTCTACATAGTCATCAGAATAATCTTTCTAATATACTTACATATCATCTCACACCCCTCTCCATTTAAAATGAAGCCTAAACTGCTCCCATGCTTTCATGGCCCTATTCAATCTAACTCTGCCAACTCACCCCCACTCCCTTCTGCCTCCACTCCTTTTTCACTCCATTCAGTCACACTAGCCATATCTTTCCTTTTTTAAATTTTTACTTATTTTGAGAGAGAGAGACAGAGACAGAGTGAATCCTAAGTAGGCTCCACACTGTCAGCACAGACCTCAATGTGGAGCTCAAACCCACAAACCATGAGAGCATGACCTGAACCAAAACGAAGAGTCAGAAGCCTAACCAACTGAACCACCCAGGCACCCCTGGCCATCTTTGTTCGTTGAACAAACTGTTCTCATTCCTGGCTCTGTCTCTGCCCTATAGTTCCTTCTGCTCAAATTGCTCTCCCCACAGATCTTTACATGGCTACCCCTTTTTCATCCCTTAGGACTCAGTTCAGAAAGCCAATCACTGGCTAGAGCAGCCCCACATTCACTCTCCTTGACATTCCCCTGTTCTTCACAGCACTTATCTGTGGCTAAACTATTTCACTTCTTGGTTACATGCTTATTGCCTAACATCTTTGCAGAATATAAACATCTAGAGATCAGATTTTCTTGATCACCACCATATCCCCCTCTCCTGAAAAATGTGAGACTCAGAACAGGCAATCAATAAATACCCACTGATTGACACTAAGAAATAGCAATAGAGTAAGTTGAGTCTATGCTTTTCCCATTCCAGTGATCCTTCAATCTTGCTCTTTAGTTTATTAGAAACAGAAATCAGCTCAAGTCAGTGCAAGTAAGGGGATCTTTGTGAGGACACATATGGAGTGACAAAGTACCATGTCTCTGAAATCCAAAAACATAAGCCATGGCTGGGCCTTAGTCTCACAGAGACCAAAGTTGAAAGAGAGCTCTGAATTCAATGTGGCCCTGAAGAGCTCCCTTTTGAGGGTGCCCCTTTTGGTCTACCATTAACACTATTAAAACACACTCTGTCTATCTGCTTTTTCATCTCTTCTTCCAACTGGAATCTATATCCATTCCTTCATCAAGTATTTACTGAGAGCCAGCATGTGCTAAGCCATGCTAACTCTGCTTGCATATCATTTCTGCTTCTCCTTCATTCCCTCTATACATGGTTTTGGATTGCCACATCCCCATCAGTCTTTCTCATGATTTTTTCACTTCCGTTCTTTCGGTTAGCTCAACAATTCTTCCTAGGTTTTATTTGATATTCCCAAGACAAAAATCTAACCGGACCAGTCCATCTTTTGGAGCTGGGTCAGACATTATAGATCACTAACAGTTGATAAATTGGCAGCCTTTGGAGCAAGGGCCAACTCTGATTCAATGAGCTGTGCTCATGCATGTTGCTCGCAAGGGCTGCGGGTGTGGCAGCTTCTGTGGAAAGAAGAGATGACAGGGTGGATGTGATCATAGGTCTAGGATAAACTTTAATCTAGTGAGGGTCCATTTAGGCAGTAGGAAGAGACACATCTGGACATTTCAGTGTGGATATTACTGCACACTGTTTGCCTAAGTTAATGGGCAGTATGATGTCATCAAAAGTTTCAGAGCAGAAAAGTGATGTGATCAGAGCTTTGCTTTGGTAAAATTAATTTTTCAGAAATGTATAGGATAGATTGTAAAAGGAAAGAACTGATGGGAGAAGAAAACTGAGGACCAGCTGCAGTACATGAAAAAGCATGAAGTACTGAGGATCTGAATTAGTGCATGAGCAGTGCAAAGTAGTACAGAGGGAGAGGCACTAAGTGAAAAGCACTGGAATATGCACGGCACCAGTTCTCCAAGATCTGAGTGCCTACAATATACAAGGTCCCTTGCTGGGACCCTACTGTGTACCAAGCACTATGTTAAATGTGTCATAGACATTATCACATTTAAGCCTCAAAAAAACCTACGAGATATATACAGTTTTTTATGCATTCTATAGATGAGGAAACTTCAGGCCAGAGAACTAAGTAACTTTCTCAAGACTGCATAACCAGAAAGTGGCCATGGAAAGGAACCTCATGGAAAGATGAGAAAATCCTTGGGGCCACTGGAAGAGGCCAATAGCATACCCACAAAACAGCCTGAGACTGAATGCAGCTAGGCCAGGAAGAGCAGGTCACATGGGAGAAGGTGGCAGGAAAGCTTCCATTTTGGGATGATGGGTGAGATCATAACACAGCATGGAGGATGTAACTAGGCTTTACCCGTGGCCTTGAAGCCTGACCCCAGCTTGAACAAATGCCTTCTCCTTCTCTGAGATTCAACATCTCCTATAAAATAGAGATAATAATATCATAGCCTCTCAGGTCTGCGTAGGAATTAGTTGATAATGTATCCAAAGTAGCCCATACAAAGCAGGGTCTCAATAAAAGGTATCCCTTTTATAAAAAGTATCAGGGGCAACATGTAAACATCAGAAGACATTGACTAGTCAGAATTCTGTCCCCTTGTTTTGACTTCAATATTCTATGATGATGTGGACCACTAGGCACTGGCCTGCTCATTTCTTAGAAGCTTGTGTATACAGCCGGCTGGTAAGACAGGTCTAACTTTCAGTGTCAAATAATTTCGTTGTTTGAGTTAAATAGTCTGGACAGGCAGGGAGAAGTTAACTCTGTCTTCTGCACACTGCACACCCTAGAGCTACGTGTCTAGAGCTGAAAGCACTACCAGCAAAGTGAAGCATGCTCTAGAGGGGAATACAGTTGCCAAAAAGGAACTCTCATGAGTAGCAGGTGGTAAAAAGTCCAGGAAGTTACTGAGAACATTTCGAAGCCTAGAATGCAGCCTTTAAATATTAATTTGCCTTCAGTAAGAAAGAGCTAGTTTTTACCCTGAAAATCATTTCAGCTCCTACTTGTTATTTTTAAGCAATAATGTTTTTTTAAAGAGCCTGACTCTGCTCCCTGCACGGGAGAGGACGAGCTTGAGCAAACCACAGTGATCTTTGTCTCTTCCGAGTGGAGTAGCAGAGAAGTCAGCTTTATCCCACTTGTGCCCTCCCCAGGCCACCAAACTAAAGCCTGCTTTGGAATAGGATCATCCCTTGTTCAAGATCAACCTCTCTTCACCATATAAGATGGAAAAGTCCAAGTAGCCAAATCACTAGGCAGAGTTTCAAGCAGCAACAATCTATTGCTGATTCCTTTTTATACTGAAAACATTCAAAATATAAAAGCTACCTAACCCCCAAAATGGATGTGCTATTGCCATCTGATACCATCCTACCCTGCATGCACAATGCCAGAAAGGAGGCAAAGAAAATGTTGCCCAAATCCTGGATCTTTTTTCCCTCACTTTCAGAGAACTCATCTGACTGAGAATGATTACCTTGTAAACTAGGCATTAGTTTCATTCTAATCAAAGCTTGGGAAGAGGATGAGGCAGAAATCTTGGAAAAGAAATCTGAAGGAAGAAGTTGGCAGAATTTCAACAAACATGGGCGTTAAAAAAAAAAAATCTAACAACATGAATCTGTTCACTAGCCAGAAAGAAAATGTATTGTATATTTAAGGAAGAGCAGCAACGTTGCATAACTTGGGGGGGAGGGGGGGAAGGACAGTGGGAGTGCCATTTACTTCACAGTCTATGTGAATGGTGCCCCCTGGAGTTGTGCAGTGCACAACTGGTGAAACCAAACTTAGACAACCTTGATTCAGGGTATTTAAGTCAGAAAAGTGTATATAATAAGCACCTTTAGACTACGGAAAAATCTAAGTTGTTGTGGATTAGTCTGTAGAAAATTTTTAGTGCACAGAGTAAAACCCAAACTTCCCACAGAGTCATACCCTAAATTATAACCAGGGGATACCACAGAGGCCAAATGCACCATCTGCTCATTTTGCAGATGAGGAAACTGAAGGCCAGAGACATAATGTGTCTTGCCCCCAAGGTCAACAAGCCTATGCTAAGAAGGTAAAACAGACTTTCTCTATTTCCCACAAATGGCCAAAATAGGCCATGTTGCTGGAAATGATATTCAGCCCATCCAGACCCCAAATTAAGCCTATTCCTCATTATTGTCATCAAACATTTACCAAGCACCTACTAAACGCTAAAGGTGAAGAGCCCAAGAAGAGTCTTTCCCAAGGACACAGCCCATGAGGCAACAATAGGGCAGAGCTTCACATTCATCCCCAGAACTGTGGTCCAGGAAATGAGGATTTTGCTAGAAACATTTCCAGGCACAAAGGTCACAAACTCTTTCTTGAGCCATAAATGGTTATGGTCTATTAAACAAATCATTATTTAGGCTATTTTTTTAATGTGCTATGTCCCCGTTGGAGTTGACTGACTTCTTTGAAGTTACTTTGGTGTTTGGGTTAAATATTTATTCATTATTTAAAAGTCATATTATTTACACAATAGGTTTGGAACCATTCTGGACTATTGAGTAATTATTGCCTATTTAAAATCAGGCTATCCAAAGCAAGAAAACCAATGGCCATTTACAGGGAAAATGGAAAATTTACAGGTTACTGAGGTTGGCTTTTATTTTAAATTTTATTTTTAACACAGTCATTCTACTCTTTCTAATGGGAATTATATGTGTGTCTGAATGTGTGTGGTGAGAGTTAGGTGGGAGGAGAGAGAAGCCCTTTCACCAAAAACCAATGCAATTTAAGTGCTTTATGGACAAGCTCCTTGCCAAATTTCTTTCTGAAATCAAAGACACCTTTGAGTTAGTTATACAAGAGCAGGCAGAAAGCACCTGCAGTCACGTCTGTTTCTCATTTTGTACTCATGTAACTCAGATGCCCTGTGGATTAAGTGAAATCTGCTCCTAAGTTGAAATCATGTATACCACGTGTCAGCTCAGCTTGAATTTGGAAACAGGAGCTCAGAAGGTGCCACTCAAACATGTGGCTCTGGTTTTCCCCAAAAACAATATGAACAAGGAAGTCATGGTATGGGATCTGTGTCTCCAGCTTTACTGTAAGTCAGAGATACAGCAGGACCATGTTTCCATTTAATGGCACTCCACCCACTCACCCCCACCCCATATCAGTTCCCATTTAAACTTTGACAAGGAAAGGTCATGGCAATGAACAAGAAGTGCTATAAATGTACACGCGGACAGTTCATGACCTGTGCATGAATTTACAACTATGTTCTGACACAGAAAAAGGAAGCCAGCCAGAATGAGTGATCCAACACTCCAACTCTGAGGTAGCTGGCAATAGGTCACTTCTCTGTCTAGATACTGTTTGTGGCCTACATAAATGCATAAAGGATTCCACTGGTTGAGAAAGTATATTAAAGTAAAATTAGTACTCAACTCTTACATTAAGATCTGCAACCAAATTCTTTCCATTTTAACCCAAAGAGAGAGGTCTCTTAAATATTAGCACTAACAAGGAATTCTAGATCTTGATTCTTTAATCACATTTTAGAATATTAGCTCTACATCTGGCTCCTCATTTGTCCCATTGATTCAACAAACATTTAGGCGGTACCTATTATGACCTATTATGTGCTATCAAGCATCAGTAGTCCATAGAACATCAAGGACATTGCTTTCATGGAGTTTCCTTTCTAACCAGGGAAGAAGAGGAATTGGCTTGGAGCTAGCTTAATGAAGCCATGTTCCAGTTAAAGTCACATCTCCATGTGGCACTCCAGATTTATACAGTATAAATTGGGATGTGATAATTTGCTTCCAAAAAAGATTCAATATTTTACTAAAAAAAAAAAATCACAGAAGGATTCCCTTTAAATCTAAAACTTCCATAGCACCCGGCACCAAGTCATTTTATTTATTCTGAATTTTTGAGTACTTCATTGTGAGTGTGTTCCTTCACTCTGGAGTACATCCCTAATCACCACCATAGGTAGACATTCACTTCCACTGCATGAAAGAACCGCCCTAAGAAAGCCCCACTAATTACAAAAAGACTACTCAGCAGAGGCTACTGACAGACCTAGAGAGAAAAAGTCTTAGGGATTCCAGCACTGCTGGCTTCCCCAGAGCCTCTCTGCACCCTTTTTATCTAAGAATTTAGTCAAGGGCGAAGAAAGTCTGGAGTCAAGGAAATGTTTTTTTCTTTTGAGTTTCTCTAGATTTTTCTCATTGACATGAATGAAGGTAAAAAGGAGAACAAGCCCAACTAACACAGTGTGAAAAATGAACCTGGTGAGGTGAAGATGTCATTTTTCTCTCCTGACATTTTCAACAACTTAGATGCTTAATTATCTGTCACCAGAATCTCTCCTTGTGAGCACCAGCAATTTGTCCCATTAACAATTAGTGAGAACAATTATTCCACTGAACTTTTGTGTGAGAAAATAAATAGAGGACCACCACACACAAACACAAAGACTTAGAAGAAATGAGAAAGAAGCTGAAAAGAGCATTGCTAGTATTACAACTGGCCTCCTGTTATTTCCCCCACACTGGGGCTTTATTGATCAGTGACCACATTTATCCTCAGGACCATAATACTGCCAGGAAGCTTCCTGGTCCACCTGCATAGTGGTCAGATGGCATTTTAAAAATGTTTTAGGCACCATCCCTATCCTACTCTGTTCAGGGAAGTTAATGCCATATCATGAATTTCAGCTCTACAGATTGGAAGTTTATCCCATTTAAGCAGGGGAGCAAAAAACGTCAAGCCAGCTTTGGTTGCTTCCACAAGCCTTTCATCTGCCCAAGAAGGATGGAAAGCCTTTATAGTAATTAGATAAGTTTAGCAAATACAGGTACAAAAGGGTATTCAGAGTTAAATGAGCCATTCCTCAATTGAAGAGTTTTGCTTTAGAAGAAAGAACTATGCTCAGTACATTTGGTGTTGCTTAAATTAGCCCTAGAGAAGAAGAATTCTTAAAAGAGAAGGAAACATACGTACAAAAAAATGAGACCAAGGTGGGAAGAAATTGAGTGTTTTTTCTGCCCCAATGTTAGATCAGTCCAAACAGACAACAGCCAAAGCCAAGTCTCCCCACACAGGTCACCACCCTCACTCTTCATGGTTTCTCCTCGATTTAAGTGTCTGGGTTTGCACTGTGCCTGAGGCCAGGTCCAGGTAAAGATTTTCTGATTCCTCCAAGAGCGCCTTTAATAACTTTGACACTTTGGAGAATGGCACTTGACTTTCAGAGAAGGGCCAGGTTTTTGGGGTTTTTTTTTTTCTGTTAAGTAGTATGCAGATACCTTGGCAGAATGTGAGGCATATGGCATCAAAGAAGAGAAACACAATTCAGCTTTATCTGTAGCAGGCCACACCTGATGGGGAGCACTGAGCAAAGATGTGCCTGGAGGTCCACACTTACTTAAGTTTGTCATTACAATTTACTTGTCTATGTCTAACTTTTATCTATGGCACCATCTTCCTCAATTGATGTATTTAAATGAAAAGAATTGAAGAATATTTTCATGGAAAGAAGTTTCCTCTGGCATATATAGGTTAATGACAACTCCCAATATGAAACTCAAGCCTTCAACTCTTGGTACTCTGATAGCATTCCACATGGAAACAGACCAAAAAAAAATCTTGGGAAAACCACTCACAAAAGTTATAGGAAGACTTGAAAGTCCACACATCAAAATGCAATCCATTCTTAGGAGTTAGTCACACAACAGGAAGTTAAACCAATGGATTTTGCAATGATACCACGACCATGTAGAGTTGCCTGCCAAATACTGGGTGTGATATCCAGCACAACGCTGCAAAATTCTGCATTCTGAGAAACAGCTTAGGTCTTAGGGTATGATCATATCTCAAAATCTATAAAAAGGGAAAAGACAGACGTTTGACTTGATATTGTAATTCCTAAAGAGATATGTGAAATGAATGGTGGGGAGGAGTATAGAAAGACTACCCCATCCATGTAAAATCATTAGGAACAAATAACAAGAGCAAGTACAAATGATGAGAATATTGAAGTTTGGAACAAAACATACAGATGTGTGCTTCAGAAATGTTGCTTATTCACAGTTTATTCTGCATGGACTAGTAGAAGTAGGCAATTTAGACAACTTTCCGGAGACTTCTTGAAAATCATTTTTATGACCTGGGGTTCCTTGCCCCTATTCATTGTTCCATATGCACTCTTGTTTTAGTGTTGTCTTCCACTGCCTGGAAGAAGAGATCAACATCAATTAACTCACTCTGAAATTTAAAGTTTGTTGAAGAATTAGGGATGGTTTGGTTCTATAATAGAGGTGTGGTAGGTTTTTTTTTTTTTTTACTTTATTAAGTATACCAAAATAGTATAACAAAGTATAGCACAAATCCTCTAGAACACTGTTCCAAACATGATCAGAGGTTTCAGGATAGAGATTCAGACTTACATATATTTGAGAATAGAATTCTACTATCTAACAGATTTTCATTACCAGGAAATTTTGAAAGTCTAACAACTCTCCTGTCCATATGTATACCAATCCAAATCCCAGGTATTTCCTAGCTCCAAAATTCCACAGTCCTATAATTCTGATCATCATTTTTTCTCTCCCTTTATCCTTCTAAGGTAGTCTGATCTTGGGAGTGCTTCATTTACCACCTCCATCTCTAATTCCTTCTCTTTAGTCCTCTGTAAGTCCGTTAGAAATAAGGATCAACACATTCTTGTTTATGGCAACTCCATTTTCACAGTGGACATTATTTTCAAAGATTGTGAAGCAGTTGCTATCAGTATATCTAACAACTTCAGTAAAGAACTACTGCTTCAAAAGCAGGTCATTCAGAAGGAGGCTCCTGGGTAAACCTAAAGGAAGAGCTAGCTAAGGAAACAACTTTCTGCCCTGTCTACAAATGTCCTGATGTTATTTAAAGATTATTAATGCCTACTTTGCAATTTCTTTGGTGTTAATGTCAATAATTTTAGACCTACTTCACACATTTGCGATAGTGTTGCTTAAAGACATTGGCAGATTATAAAGATAGCACTAACTCTTGCTTGATAATTTGCTTCTTTTGTCCTAGAATGCTGAAAGTGATGTGATTTTTTTCATGAATAATTCTGAAAAACTCAACCTTGCTGACATTCTACACACAGAGCTAAAAGGCTCAAACAGTCTTAGATTCAGTTTAGCCAAATCACAATCAGACCTGATACTCTAGGCAGATCAAACATTAGGCAGACTGACCATTACTTAGAAACATCTTTCTTTGCAATACTTGATTAACACCAGGAGAATTTTCACTTCTTCTTCTCAATCATGCAAACATCTGAAGAATTTGGTTTATGCATAGAATTACCCTGAGTAATCCAAGTCTAAAGGGTAATGTGTGTCCGCTTATGTTTGTTGGTTTCTGGGAATGAAAAGACCACTCTCATAGATTAACAGCAGCCTGAGAAGCTTATGGCAGTGGTGCCTGGCATGGAGTTTTCAATCCTGGGTTCTTAGGTCCCAAGATTTCCACCAGTGAGCTACATAATTCCACTAAGGAAGATCCCATACATCATTACTTTGTACATCAGTTCATTCATTTGGTCAATGACAATGAAAGTATCAACTGTTGTTTCATTTACAGTTATGGTAATTTATTTATATGACAATCATTACCTTGTATCAGGTCCTGAGCTAGGCATTGGGATAAAATGAATAAAGTTCAGCTCTTGCTTTCAATAAAGCTAGCAACATCCTTATACCTAAGTAACAAAGGTAGTGAATGAGAATAACGGAAAGCAGAGGGGAGGGTGACAGTTATGGCCTAAGGTAAACAAAGTGTAATTAGCCACCCTTGAGATTTCCACAGCACCATAATGCAAATGCAAACCACCAGATTCTGTCAATCTCCAAATAAACCCTCATTTAGACAGAAGGAAGAACATCCAGTTGAATAGGGGGGGAAATGCAATATAGCTCACTGGTTTATAAATATGGAAATGACAGTCATAGCAATAAAAATTATAGACTCTTGAAACAGATTACAAAACAAACATTTTCCCCTAAAATATCCAATTTAATGGGCTAAAATCCAAAGAGGAGAAAGAGCTTTCACACACAAACTTGTCTAAATTCCTGCCCACTACTTCGCTCAAAATTCTTTTAAGCTTAAGTACCCTCATCTTCCCATTTCACCAATGGCTAAGATGTCACTAAGATAGCTCAACACTAATAATGCATCCAAAACCACACAATTCAACTTGGTAGGCATTGATGGCATGAACACTATGTGCCAATATCCTTACCTAAGTTTAATAGTTTCCATTTCAAATAGCATTCTGAATTAGAAATATTTTATTAGTTTATATAAAGTTTTAGGGATTTTCCCCTTACTGGGAAAGTACACGAGAATATTTTTTTAAAAGTCTTCCATCTTTACACTAACTAAAAAAGACCATTAAGTAAAGGAGCAATATTACTTGTCATAACATGCCTATCAATATTTAATTATCCTAAAACCAAAAAGCTTAAAGCTAAAGGAAATGAATTCAATAAACTCTCAAATGAAAATAATATATTGACAAAGAACACTATTTAGGATTTTTCCTTCCCACTAGATGGGAATTAGACATATCCTGACTCAACACCTACTATGTGTAGGGCACATAATTACTGGAAGGAGAAAGAAGTTATTTCTACCATTAAAGAATAACACTGTAATAACCAATTTAGCCAGCCGAACTTTCAAGTAGAGTACTATTCATGCTTTGAATAACTGAGTCTGAATAGCACTATAAGAATAAGACAAATTCTTGATTTAGCTATTTTCCAAAGGATCAGTATCATATGCCAGGCACAAATGTTAATTCTAGGAAATACATTTCCTACATAATAGGTCAGCCTATATATGGAAAGATGGATTCAAATTGATCACCATCTATGGAAAAGTCTTAGAGAAAATATGATCAAACTTTCATTTTCATATTTTCACCTATACCAATAGAACAAATAAAAAAGACAAACAATAGCAGAATAAGTGATATACTCCACATATAGAAAATGCAACCCATTCTCAAAAGAAAAGAGAATCCTGAGAAACCAACTATGAGATGGCTCAGACACATTAAAGATCTACTTTAACCATGTTCAATGACATAAAGAAAAGTGTGCTTTTAATAGATGAAAAGATAGGTCTACAGACAACCAGAAACTATTTTTAAAAATATCCAGATAAACATTCTAAAACTGAAAAATAAACTACCCGAGGAGGAGCACCTGGGTGGCTCAGTTGGTTAAGCATCCAACTCTTGGTTTTATTCAATTCATGATCTCATGGTTTGAGGGATCCAGCCCTGCACTGGGCTCTGTGCTAACAGCATAGAGCCTACTTGGGAGTCTCACTCTCTCTCTCTCTCTCTCTCTGCCCCTTCCCTGCTCATCCTCACTCTCTCTCTCTCAAAATAAATGAATAAACTTTTTAAAAATATAACTGGGGAAAAGATTTCACTGGGTAGACTTGATAACAGGATAGAGGTGACAGACAGGAAAGAATCAGTGATACATCAACAGAAATTCCCTAATGTAAAAGGAAAGAAAGAAGACTAGGGAAGAAATGAACAAGGACCTATGGGAAAAATATCAAAATAACAGTTTCCAAACCTACAGGTAACTGGAGTTCCAGAGTACAGGAAAGAATGAATAAAAAATATTTTGAAAAAATTAAGAGCCAAAATTCCACAAACTCAGTGAAAGATATAAATTTACAAGTTCAAGAAGTTTGATGAACTCCAAGAAGAATGAATACAAATATAAAACCATGATTAAACACATTATAGTTAAACTGCTAAAAAATTTTTTTAATCTAGAAAAAGAATTACATATAGGGAAAGTATGATTCAGATGATACAAAAGATGGTTAGTTTCTCATTGCAAACAAACCAAAAAAACAGAACAACATATTTAAAAAATAATTGTAAACCCAGAATTTTAGACTCAGTGAAAATATCTTTCAAGAATGAAAGTAAAATGAAGGCATTTTCAGATAAAAGGAATAGGGAATTTACCACAGTAGCCCTGTACAATAAGAAATGTTATATACAGAGCTGTATAATATCTGGCCCACCATTTCCTTCAAAGTTCTTTTAAGCTTAAATACCCTCATCCTCCAATTTCACCAATAGACATTGATCACTAGAATGTCACCAAGATAGCTCAACACTAATAATGCATCCAAAACCACAAAATTTTTCAGAAGGAAGTTCTTCAGATTGTTGGAAACCTGGATCTTCAGGAGGGAAAGAAGAACATTAGAAATGGCTTGAAATTTTTCATGATGAAGTGATGGACAAAAATATAATTTAAAAATACAAGCCACTGAAACATTTTGAATCTCAATATCCTAGTCAAAAAGAAGGAATAAGAATGTACGAGGAATATATGTGAACATACTTTGTGGAAAAGGTAATTATTATTAAAAAATATAGTATGCTTGTAAACATGCCCAGAATCAGCAGAAAGCCACAAGATTTCAGTGCTGAGCTTGGCATGTATGCAACAAGCATTTATTTGCAATATAAAATGCTACATACTTCAGATCTTCTACTTGCAATGGAAAAAAGTAAGTGGTTTTAATTTCCAAACTAATTTTAGGAAAACTATTGGCAAGTCACAATGTTAAGGGATTTAGGAACAAGATGTAAATGGCCAAACACTGTTAAATAATGGATCTACATCTTTATTCTAAACATTGTCTCCAGCAAGCCCAGTTGTAGAGAGTGAATCCATGTCTGCATATTATTTGCCTTAGGTTTTTTACTTAATTTGTCCTTGCAAATTGTGGGGAAAAAAAATCTCAAGTCACAAAATTTCATCTTTGCCAGCCTGTTTTACTTTCAAAGCTACTCAAAGTATATAAGTCTCAGTGTAGCCTGCATGACACAGAAAGTAAGGGTAAAATAAAAAACCACAGTGTTTCATTTTTGACACCTAGAAATTTGCATTGACCACAGACCCATGGAAACCCAAGTGGCTACCCAGCTACCTATCTTTGTGACATTATAAACAAATAAAATAGAAGATGTATTTGTGCATAGTATCTTTGAAAAAAAGATGCTAATCATAAAGCTCTGATTATTTTTCAAAATGTTGATTCTGGGAGAGATTCAAAATTTATGCTACTTAAGGAGTTCTAAAACTAACTTTTCTGATTTTCTTTTCCCTTCCCATTCTGGATCATATGCTTTTTCTAATCCCACTCAACTCCATAGCCTAAAAGATGAAGATCAGGAACTACAAATATTCCATTTGTAAATTTATCACACACCATTTTAATGTTAGTTAAAGCAAAATCACAAAAGAATATCACATATCAGGGTTTTATCCTAAGTTCCTCTTTTGCTTTTTCCTATTTGTTTTCCATTCCTATCTCTCTGTACCTTCTTCCAAGTCACTTCCTGAGGTGGAAAAATCTTTCCACCTCATGTTTGCAGAGACATCCTCCTGTCCTAGTTGGAAGAGGTTTAGGGACCAATTTCATGTATTGGTGAACTGGTTAATCAGACATAATCTCTCTACTTGACTTTCTACTATGTAGAAACAGATGGTTTTTTTCTTTGTAGTTGCTAGTTCAGGTGTTACAAGAAAAAGAAAAAGGAGAAGTCAATCTAACACAGGTGCCCTTGTCAAGACCAGATTGTCGGTCTGGCTGATTCATTTCCTTGGCAAGCAAAAAAAGGATATTTATGGGCCATGTGTTATTTGAGTGCACTGATTTTGCAAAGTAGTGACTACAAGCCCTTTAATACAAGCCAAAGTATCGGTCTTAGGACTTTATTTTGGCTAGAAGTCCAGTGAAAATCTGACCTATGTAAATCTTTTCTACCTTTTATGTAAATGAGTTTCAGGTGGTACTCCTCTATCAATGTACTCCACTTTCCTAAGAAACTCCTGAATTTCTTCATTTTAGAAAATTAAACCTTTTAATAATTTATTTCATCTTCACATCTTAAAGAGCCAGAAAAGCTGATTGACTGATCATCATCCAAGAGGACCAGGCACAGGCAGTCCACTGTGCTTGCTGGTATGCTCAACTAGAAGCCTATTAGTGGTGGTTATTGCCCAACAATTGGGATTGAAAGGATTGCAGAGGGGAGGCTGCTCAACAAACATTGCAATTAACACCACCTACATGTTTGAGAGCAAACTAGGTAATAAACAAAAGATTAAATTAATATGCATGTTCAGTCCCCAAAGGTAGCCAGATGGCTGGCTACAACATCAGATGCTTCCTCTCTGCTTTTGCAGAGAGAATCAGTCTTTTGTGCAGTGAGTGGGACAGTTGACATTTTTTGTGAGCACAGGGGATAACAAGAACCATGAAGCAGCCTAGCTGGGATGCCCTGAGGACTTTGAACTAAAGCCATGCCAGGTGTCCCCAGGGGCTAGGAGGCACAAGGGATGGCAATCATAAATTGAATAATGAATGAATTTCACAAGCACAATGCTCACCACATTGCTGTAGACTCACACTGCCCAGGGAAGGAAGGATGAGTAGAAAGACTACAGGACTTGAAAGGTTTGTTTTCTGTCTCAGGAGCTACCAGTGTCCAGGGTTTCCCTTTCCATGAGGTCAGACTGTGACTAGACCCCTGCACATACATAAAGCCCTTTTGTTCACACTTCACTGAAAGCAAAGGGGAGCTTATTTGTCTCTAAAGTAAGCAGCCATTTCCACCGCTTCTGTCATATACCAAACCAAAAGGCAGCCATCCACACTAAGCCCCGGGCACAGAAAAAAATCTTAGTGCTGAAGACAGGGCCCTTTGGACATACTAACCACCAAAAAAGCCTTTCCAAAGCCCAGCTCACTTTTTCCTTCTGCTTATTTTGTGCTTCTGTCTGTTCCACTTGTGTTCTACTAAGATTTTTCCAACTAACAAATAGGTAAAGGCCAAGGACAGTACCTAGTTCCAGAACACCATGCAGTATCTCTCCTGTTCCTCATCTCCTCCCCCAGGTTTGGAAGAGCACACTGTGCCATTGACCACCTAGGCTACTCGGACTTTGTTCTACACCTTGCACTTGATGCCCTTCCACAAACTAGGGAAGAATGCTCTCCTCGTGCTGCAAATACTGTCAACAGGTCTTCTTAGGCAACAGAGGGCAAAACATGTTGGTGGCCTGAAGAACTACGCATTATGGGCAATGTTGGTTTACTCCATAAGCATGGTACTTGAACAAGGTGTTGAATAAATCTTAATTTTGTAAATCAAATAAATCAAATACTTTTTTCATTTTTTAACATTTTTATTTATTTTTGAGAGACAGAGAGCAACAGAGAATGGGCAGGGGATGGGCAGAGAAAGAGGGAGACACAGAATCCGAAGCAGGCTCCAGGCTCTGAGCTGTCAGCACAGAGCCCAAGGCAGGGTTCAAACCCATGAACCATGAGATCATGACCTGAGCCAAAGTCTGATGCTTAACCAACTGAGCCACCCAAGCACCTCAATCAAACACTATCTTAAAGCCCTAGAAGAACTCATGACTTAGAACAACACTGCAGTATATTACTTTGCTGAACCCCATTCTCTCTCCCCTCCCCACCCCCAACAAAAGTCTTGAGATTTATTCTGATTGAAGAGGCTTGGGAACATTTCCATGCTTTAAAAAATAAAAAACAACATTATTTATTGTCATATTGGTTTCTATACAACACCCAGTGCTCATTCAAACAAGTGCCTTCCTCAATGCCCATCACCCACTTTTACCTACCTGCCATGAACCCTCAGTTTGTTCTCAGTGTTTAAGAGTCTCTTATGGTTTGCCTCCCTCCCTCTCTATAACTTTATGCCTCCCTCTCCCCCTCTTCCATGGTCTTCTGTTAAGTTTCTCAGGATCTACATATGAGTGAAAACATATGGTATCTTTCTCTGTCTGACTTATTTCATCTAGCATAACACCTTCCAGTTCCATCCACATTGCTGCAAATGGCATGATTTCATTCTTTCTCATTGCCAAGTAGTATTCCATTGCATATATTAACCATGTCTTCCTGATCCATTCATCAATTGATGGACATTTAGGCTCTTTCCATAATTTGGCTATTGTTGAAAGCGCTGCTATAAACATTGGGGTACATGTGCCCGTATGCATCAGCACTCCCATATCCTTTGGGTAAATTCTTACCAGTGCTACTCCTGGTTCAAAGTTCTATTTTTAACTTTTTTAGGAATTTTCCCAGAGCGGCTATACCAGTTTGCATTTCTACCAACAGTGCAAGAGGACTGAACCCAATTCTTATAGTAGTTCTTCATGGAGGACCATGATTCCTCAGGCATCATGGATGAAATTTAGAGTAGATGAGTTTGTATGAATTTGTAAATAATTATCTTTATTTTTAATAATCACTCAAACTTTGTACTTTTTTCAACTATTACTGTAGGCAACAAACCATAGTATTTATTAACAATGCCAGTAATATTGTCAACAACTGAGATCTCCGATATTCTCAGATCACATTACAGTTGTTGCAGATATCCCAGAATATCACTTAAGCTCATCAATGTGGAATTATAGTCATTGTTGGATTGCTCCTAGACCTTGTTATTTATTATATTGGTAATGAAATGTATATATTACCGTACCATAAATGTATTCACTTTATTGATGACTTTATCTCAATACAATTGCTTTCATCTTCAGTCCTATTATTTTAATCTATGCACACAAAATATTATACTAAGGAGGCCATAGGCTTCACCAGACTGTCAAACAGATTCATTGCACGCACGTGTCCACACAAACACACACACACACACACACACACACACACACACACACAAAGGTAAAGAACTCCTGCTTCCTGCTACAAACTAGAGAATGATTGCTCTTCCTTCCCTCAAATGCTCTCTAGACTTTGGGCCAAGGCAATTTCTTCTTTCTGAATATTTTCTTTCCTTTCTTCAGTACCACAAATCAAAACGTTGCCTCCCCATCATGCGTAGAGCATAGACCATCTCTTTTATGAAGAATCTCCTGATCCCCTTCCACTGGGCAGGCTGGTATTTTAAATCTTTCTTTTCCCATTATCATATTCTACCCTGTAACTATTTGTGGATACTCTTTATTCTGTTCTAGATTACAATCGCCTCAAAGGCAAATACCATGTGTTCTTCATCAGTGAATGGCCAATAGCACCGAGGGGCCGCTTGACAGCTCTGTCTGTTCTGGCTGTTCCATCTCTGCATTGCCCCCGTTTCTCTACATTTCTAAACCACAGAACTTCTGTTTATGTCAGTTCTCTTTTATTCTGCAGAATAAAACCAAATTCTCTAACATATTCAAGACTTTTCCAGGATTGGCCACCTCCTTCAGTTTCAATCTTCATCTCTTTAATCTCTGAGCCCTGTCTAGTCATTTCCAAAACTCCCACATCTCCATGCTTTCATTTCTGACAATTCATCTTCCTGGAATGCTTTATGTACTTTTGGATGGAGAAGAGAAAATGACACCTTCGACATTACCAAAATAGCATTTATTTTCAAGGGGGTCCTACCCAGATTAACACAGACAAGCAAGAGGAACAGACTGGTTGCAACAATGGCACTCCATTATCTGAGTTTTATCACAAAATTTTATCACAAAATCCCATTCCAGAATGCCATATTTGTGTTTTATCCATTTGTGACAGTATTCTGAATTTCAGAGATGGGAGCCAGATTGAAACTATACATTCCCCCTAACCTGTCACCACGTGAAATTCAAGGCCATTGACAAACCCTCACCCCACATTGCTGTGGGCTTCCTCCCCAATGACTTAGTCCCCAAAGTTGACCTATCTCCCAATTCTTTCCACTAATCCCTGTGGATGTTCTCATCACCATGGAATCACATTACAGGATGTTTACCCCCAAGTCCCTACAGCCACCTCCAAGAAATACTATGAAAACAAATAGTAATGTAAGCTTTTTCCCAGTCCACCCTTGATCCTTGCTACTTTTAATGGAACCCCTTCTGCCTTGGAAACTCATGGCAAACAGCTTTGCCACCTTCCACCTTTCCTTGACATCATCCCCCATTCATCTCCAATGGTGATCCAATGATGTCCAATGAGGATGAATGCACCTCAACTTGTGCCACCTTCTAGGACTCTGGGTTACACAACCCCTGATCTCACAGTTCCTAAACCTTCTGGACTCCATCATTCTCTCTTGCTCTGCACACCAGCAACCATTCCCATAATTCACATAAGACTTTATCTCCATATCCTAAATTATTAAGACTGATGCCTCATCTCTGAACATCACCATCTATCCTACAAGTACTAACAGTCATTCCATGTAAACATTCTCCTCTAGTTCATAAAATCCTCCTTTCCTTTTATATGTCCGACTTCTTTGAATCCAGAAAACAACAACAACAAAAAAACACTTATTTAAGATTCATCCTTGAGGTACCTGGGTGGCTCAGTCAGTTAAGCATATGACTCTTGATCTCAGTTCAGGTCTTGATCTCAGGGTCATGAGTTCAAGCTCCACACTGGGCATGCAACCTTCTTAAAAAAAAATTTCCTCCTTCCCTACAGAACACAGTTTTGTTCTCCATCCCACCCTCTGAATCTCACATAAGATACTTAAAATAAATGGTTTCTTATTTAACTGGTGTACCCCAAGAACTTAATACAATTGATTTCTGGTATGCACTGAGTAGTTAATAAATGCACAATTCCATCCAGTCCCGTGGGGTTTTTTTCTATTGCTTTACCCTCACAAATCTACATACTCAGTTCACATTTTTTTTAAGTTTATTTAGGGGTACCTGGATGGCTCAGTCGGTTAAGCAGCCAACTTCAGCTCAGGTCATGATCTCACAGTTGTGAGTTCAAGCCCAGCATCAGGCTCTGTGGCTTGGACAGGCCTGGAGCCTGCTTCGGATTCTCTGTCTCACTCTGTCTCTCTCTCTCAAAAATAAATTATAAACAAACAAACAAACAAACAAACATTAATGTTTATTTGTTTTGAGATAGAGGGCATGAGCGGAGGAGGGACAGAAAGAAGAGGAGAGAGAGAGAATCCCAAGCAGGCTCCAAACTGTCAGTGTGGAGTCTGATGCAGGGCTTAACCTCACAACTCTGAGATCATGACCTGAGGTGAAATCAAGAGTCAGATACTCAACCAACTGAGCCACTCAGGTGTTCCTCAGCTCACAATTCTTATCTGAGCTCATATTCATAGTTCCAAATGTCCATTATGGCCATACATTTCTATATGGTTATCTGACTTCAATGACTCAGTATGTCTAAAACAGAATCTAATATTCACAATCCTCACTATAACTAAATATGTGTTCATCCTAGCCTAATAAATAGCCATCACCATGCACAATGCTGGTTCCTACAACCTGAAAGTACTAATTCTGGCCTTGCCTCTTTCTTCTATATCAACTGGAAAAGTAGTGTGTATTCTCTTCCCTCCCCTTTGAGCCACCAATGATATTGCCCTTAGTTTAGGCCATCCTCATCTTTTGCCTGGACTATTGCAGTAGTCTTCTATCTTGTCTTTCTAGTCTCCTATTTAAATAATAGTTCCCATAGCCTTCTGCATAAATTACAAATTTTTTATCATATCAAATGATATAAAATATCAAACCCATCTACCTTCTCGAACCTCCAACCAGCTTTAGTCTAGAACTCTTAGTGCCTGACCAAAGTAGCTATTTCATACACAGATGAACAAATATCATTGATCAGTCTCTCCACATATAAAGCTTACATTATAACCCATACCAAACTATGTGCAGTTCTCCGAACGTATCACACCAGAAAGGAATGCTATTCTTTTCTGCCTGGAATGGTTTTCAGCTATCCTCCTATCTACTTGAAAACTCCTACTCAGTCTTCTGGACCCAAATCAAAGACCCAAATATGAAAGCAAATCAAAGACTTCTGTGAAACCTTGACAGACTACCTCCCAGAAAGAGCTATCTATCAGTTTCCTCATTACGTCCATGATATGTGCTGTAGAATTTCTACTCTGGTGCCAATCTTACTTCCTGGCAGTTTTTGTTTACCAATCACATTCCTTTATTAGATTGATCATTCCCTGTTGGCAGATCTCTCTAGGTATCTCAGTGCCTAGGAATGTGCCCTACCACAATGCAAGGGATGGAAAAATACTTATTAAACAAACCCTTCAAAGTGTAATGCAGGTATCAGCCCTCCAATGAAGCTGTTTCATCATAAGGTATTGCTTCTCCCTCTGTGATAACACTTACCACTCTGAAGACTCACTCCTCACATGTGCAGGGCTCAGGGTAAGAAAAACAGAATGTTAAAGTAGGCTCATCCTATGTTACCTACTTTGACAAATTATGTTCATGGTGAGCTGGAAGACCAGATTGAAATTTAAAATTCTTGAACTCTTCCACGTTCCAGTTCAGAACCAGGTGGGCGGGGATGAGTCAGGCCCTAGCCTGTGGTCCACTCCCCTTCTTTCCTTATATCACAACATATCTAATATTTATGCTTACAAGCACCCCAGCCTACACATCCAGGTTCTGTCCACATCACTTACAAAGAGCTGCCCTTTGACACCAACACCACCCCTCTTACTCTTGCCCTGGTGTGCTCACGCCAGCAGCAAGATGGACCCAGGTACTGACCTGCACATGTCCTAGAAGCTGACTTGAGCCATCAGGGCAGGGAAGACCAGGGCCCAGGAAACCATAATGTTAATAGCAAGGTGGTGTGGATGCCAGGTGGGCATCTACCCATAGCTCCCATGACCTCCTTCCTCCACAGGGAAGGCTAATGTGGGACCTTGGAAAGGCAGGGCCCAGGGCAGGAGACCTGATACCCGGGTCTAAGGAAGTGGAGTAGTCATAGCAGAGTCATTGCACCCTGTCCGTCCTCTCATGGATTGTAAACCCACTGAGGCTTAGAAGTTTTCAATGCTACTTCCTGAAAAAAGAGAGGGAGGGAGCTCTCATCAAGGTTTCAAACCCACCAAGTATCCACTTCACCCCTAAGAGCTTGCACACAAGAGAAGCTGAAAAAACAGTCATTTCATGAATGAATTAACAAAGACTCCTCTTATACATTGAACAATGAACAATTCTAGCATTGGGGGTATTTATTGCTAACCCTTCCTTTGTTTCTCAACCTTATAGTCCCTCAAGCTTGATCTCCCCCTAAAAGATTTTAAGTTCCTTACAGGTTTTCTATCTCCCATAAAAATCCCAATGTCCTAAACATAATCTATGCTCAATTAATATTTGTTGCATTTCTTAACAAGTCATCCTAATTACATATTGAGGTTTTTATTTTTTCCAGTCATGTTAGTAGTGACATTCTGAGTCATTACCCAAATGGTAACAGTGACTATCATAACAGAAAGCATCTGAGAGTAATTTTAACCTGTTGCTAGTAGTGATTTATTTTTAAATTTTAAAAACAACTGTAGTTGTAACTGTTTTATTGGTTAAACACAATCACTGTTGTTAATAGTGTTGGGCAACTGAAAACTAACAGTTGAACCTGTGCTATTAAATCAGTCAGAGGAAAGAGTAAACGAAAAGAATGACAAGCTTAAAAGACAGTTATCTGAGAAACTGCGTTTGTTTGAAGTATGGGGGGGGGGGGGGGCGGAGATCTGGCTGAAGAAAGACTTAATGATAATCCCCAGAGTCAGGACTTCTCACAACTCCAGGAGAGATTTGGCAACCTCATCAAAATTGAATAAGCCTTTGATTTTAAAAAGAGACTATTGAGGAGACCATTATAAGGAAGTAGAGAGATCTATACAAGCTTCTTGAACACAACACCAAAGAAGGCGACCAAAAAAAAAAAAAAATATATATATATATATATATATATGAAAACATTGGGAGTATTTATTCCTTTGTCATTTCCCTTCAAGATTCCTTAAAAGCCTAGAAATCAGAGCAATCTGGTCAAAATGAGTCCTGTGCCAGGACAATCCAAGTAGAAGTGTACACAAGAACCTCTGTTCATTAAAGGATGCTTATTAAGGGAGCTATTTTTTATAATAGCTTTATTGAGATATAATTCATATATAATCCAATTCAACCACTTAAAGCATGCAATCCAATGGGATTTATGTATTCACAGGGTTGTGCACCCATCACCACAATTTAATTTTAGAACATTTCTGCCCCTGCAAAAAAGAAACTCTGTGCATCTACAGTCACTCCCCATTCCCCTGTCCACCCCGCCACACATCTCCCCAGGCCAAGTAACCAACAATCTACTTCCTATCTCTATGGATTTGCCTATTCTGGATGCTTCAGATATATGGAATCATACTAAATGTGGTCTCTTAGAATAATGTTTTCAAGGTTTAACCATCTTGTACCATGTATCAGTACTGCTGTCCTTTTTAATGCCTAATAACATTCCGTTGTGTGAATATACTACGTGGAAACAAACTTTCAGTTATACCATAAATAAGTCATGGACATGTAATGTTCAGCATAGGGAACACAGTCAATGGTGTTACCTTTTTAAGGCGACAGATGGTAACTAGACTTGTTTTGGGGATAATTTTGTAATATATAAAAATATCAAATCACTATGATATACACCTGAAACTAATAGGGTATTATACATCAATCATACTTCAGTAATAAATACTTTTAAATGAAGCTTTTATTTTGTCTTATTTAAAACTTCTGTTTAATAATTTTATTTTAAGATAAAATAAAATTTCACTTATTTAAAATCGTTTTTAAATTTTTTAAAGAGAAAATAAAAGTTTCATGTCTGTTAGTGCTTTCACCCAAATTCTAGGAAGCTCTCCAGTTTCCAGACACACAGATATATGATAGAATATGTTCTGTCACACTGTGAACTTGGACAGGGTACTTCTCTAGCCTTCCAGTTTCCTCACCTATAAGGAGGAAACTATATTAGTACCTACTAATAGATTTATTAGGATTCTTATAGTCTATTAAAGTCCAGTATAGTGATTACCCATAGGAAAAACTCATTAAATCTTAGTTTTCATTTTAAACTTGGATTTTTTTTTTTTTTTTTTGAGAGAGAGTGTGTGCGTGCATGCACAAGCATGAGTCAGGGGAAGAAGTAGAGAGAGAGAGCCTCTCAAGGAAGCTCCACACTCCACACAAAGCCTGACGTGGGACTCAATCCCACAACCCTGAGATCATGACCTGAGGTGAAATCAAAAGTCAGATGCTCAAATCACTGAACCACCCAGGTTCCCCTAAACTGAATTGAATTTTTAATAACAAAAGGTATGCATGTTTATTCTAACCAGTAAGAAACACAGAGATGAGTTTTTAAGTTCATAATCTTTCTCTCAGTCCTCTACTCACTCCCAGATATTGCCAATGTAAAGTGTGGTTTGCATCTTTTCACATTATTCTCTGCACTTACACAAATTTCTAAAACAAAATGCACATTAAAAGATACTTTCCCTTTTTCTTTTACTCTAATATATTCTATACATGTGACATTGAAACTTACCTTAAAAAATTTTTTTTAATTTGGTCATCTTTTCTGGTCAATACATGTACAACTTTTAGTTTTAGTAACAACACCACCTTCCACAGTATAAAGGCACCCCAATATATTCATCACTTCCACTCTTTAAGTACATGCAGAGGAGGAGCCAAGATGGCAGTGAGAAAGGGAGCTCTGTAAACTTCCTCTGCCCCATCTATCGAACTGAGAAGGACATTACTCTCATCTGCAAGAGCAGAAGGTGAAAATACAGACTCCAGGAAGAAGACAACCTCAAAGATACCTGAGTGAGTGAGTGCAAACTGGGGAGATTGAAAAACAGGCCAGCCCGAGAAGGGCAGGGGAGGTGGGAGCCCCAGCCCAACCTGGGGCAAGCACGCGGAGCCAGAGAGACAAAGGGAAGAGACAGAGAAACTACACGCTCATAGTACTGTCTCTGGGGAAGAGATAAAGAATGTTTAACTGTGCTCTGAGAGAGAAACTCTCACTCCATATATAACTGCTGGGTAGCCCAAATTCCAAGCCCGGGTGGCACAGGGGAAAGAACAGCTACCAGCCGGGCGCCATCCTGGCAGGGAGTCGGCAGCCTTGGCGGCGGCCCCAGGAGCACTCACTTCATCCTCGGCTGTGGCAGTGGGAGCACATACCTCATTTCCACAACGCATCTCGCCCCCAGCATTGGCCGCACGAGTCCCGAATCGCGGGTGCAAGCAGGGAAAAAATAGCCCACATCCCTACATGATCCCCACAGGGAGTCGGTGGCGGTGGAGGCCGGGACTCGCACTTTCGGCTGTAGGAGCTTGCAGCTCAATTCCGGAAGCACCCGGCGCTTCTGGTAGCAACAGCGTGAATCCCAGCTGATGCAAAGAGAAACTGCTCCCTCCTCCTAGTGATCGCTATCCTGGCTGGGGGCTGGGAGTCCGCAGTGGTGTCTGTGAAGGCGTGCACTTCACCTCCTGCTGCACACCTCACCTCAAGCAGCACAACTCGCCTCAGGCAGTGGCAGTGCAAATCCCGGCCTGAGCCAAGAGAAACTGGTCCCTCCCCTAAAGAAGCCAGCCGCCAAACCAAGTACATCTCATCTATGGTACCATAAAAGTGCATGGACTAGGACTTTGAACCGAAGTGGGCCTGGAAAATACAATTTGGCTCAGCTGTGGCACAAGGAGATCAGACTCATTAGAGTGGCCTATGGTGCGTAGTTCCAGCAGAGGGTGGCATGC
>NC_043705.1:48732654-48735265 GCF_006229205.1 Suricata suricatta
AAAATACAATTTGGCTCAGCTGTGGCACAAGGAGATCAGACTCATTAGAGTGGCCTATGGTGCGTAGTTCCAGCAGAGGGTGGCATGCCGCCATCTTACTCTCTGCTGCCACCAAAGCAGAGCCTCTGAGAGCAGCCCCCAAGGCCTACTACACCAACCCACGCCTATCACCAAGGGGGAGCTGTTATTTTTTTTTCTTTTTTCTTCTTTTTTCTTTTTTTTTTTGTACTTATTTTTTATTATTATTACTTTTTACTTAAATTTTTTTTAAAAAATTTTTGCTCCTTATTTTCCTTTCTCCTTTCTCCCTCTTTTTTTTTTCTTTCTTGCAATCCAGATATATTCTCCTGTATCTCATCCTTATCTCTCCGCTCAACTGGTCATACACTTTTAGACTGTCCATTGTCCTTTGTTGTCTCTGACCCCCGTTATTTACTTTTTCTATTTTCTTCTCTTCTTTTTGGCTCTTTCCTCTCCATTTTCTTTCTTTCCTTTCCCCCTTTTAATTTGTTTCTTTGTTTGATTTGTCTGTGGGTTTATGTGCTTCTTTCCCTCTGAGATTGTCTGTCTGTTTTCCTTCTTAGGGCTACACCAAGAAACAAGCCAAAGTGTGCATGATGGTGAGTCCCAAATATCGCTGAGTAGGGAAATAAAATATTCAAAGGCACAATAGAGAAACTGAGAGACACCATTAAAAGAATATTTCCTGAAACAACAGGCCCTGGACAGTCAATAAGCCTCCTTTAACAGAGAAATATTAACAGGTGCACAGTGCACAATGAGCTTTTTAAAGCTGACAAGAGACAGAAAACTAGCAAAAATGACAAAAATGAAGGAACTCTCCCCTGAAGAACCTTCAGGAAGAAGTCATAGCCACAGAACTGCTCAAGGCAGACCTAGACAACATACCTGATCAAGAATTTTAAAAACTTGTCATAAAATTAATCACTGGGGTTGAGAAAAGCATCAAAGAAGCAACGGAGACAATGACTAGGAACTTTGAAAATAGGTGTGATGCATTAAAAAAAAGGCTATAAATAAGGTGAAAATAAAATGGAGTAAGCCACCTCAAGGATTCATGAGGCAGAGAGAAGAATAGGTGAATCAGAAAATATAGTTATAGCAAAAGAGGAAGCTGAAAAAAAGAGAGAGAAATTGATCCAGGAGCAGGAAAGGAGAATTTGAGACCTGAGTGATACAATCAAATGGAACAACATCTGTATCATAGGAATTCCTGAAGAGGAAGACAGAGAGAAAGGTCCTGAAGGGATACTAGGCCAAATTATAACTAAGAATTTCCCAAATCTGGGAAAAGAAATAGACATTCAAATTCAAGAGACACAAAGAACCCCTTAAGACGTAACTTAAATCGGCCTATGGCATGACATATTATAGTGAAACTGGCAAAATATAAAGATAAAGAGAGAATTCTGAAAGCACCTAGGGAGAAAAGGGTCCTCACATACAAAGGGAAACCTATCAGAGTGATTATAGACCTATCTACTGAAACTTGGCAGGCCAGGAAGGAATGGCAGGAAATCTTCAATGTGATGAACAGAAAAACCATGCGCCAAGAATCCTTTATCCAGCAAGCCTGTCATTCAAAATAGAAGGAGAGATAAAGGTGTTCCCAAATAAACAAAAATTGAGAGAATTCATGACCACCAAACCAGCCCTACAAGAAATCCTAAGAGGGATTCTATGAGGGAAATCTTGCAAACAATACAAGGTGCCAGAGACACCACTATAAACATGAATTCTAGGAAGAACACAATGACACAAACACACATTTTTTAATAATAACACTGAATGGAAATGGACTGAATGCTCCAACCTAATGACACAGGGTAGCAAAATGGATTAAAAAAAAAAACCCATCTATTTGCTGTCTACAAGAGACTTATTTTCAACCTGAAGGTATCTTCAGTAAAGGGATGGAGAAATATCTATCATGCAACTGGAAGCCAAAAGAAAGCTGGAGTAGCCATACTTAATTCAGACAAACTGGACTTTAAAGTAAAGGCAGTAACAAGAGATGAAGAAGGACATTATAAAGCTAACAATTATAAATATCTATGCACCAAATTCAGGAGCGCCCAAATACATAAAACAATTAATCATAGACAGAAACAATCTTATTGACAAAAATGTGCTAATTGCAGGGGACTTTAATACTCCACTGACAACAATAGATAGATCAACCAGACAGAAAATTACTAAAGAAGCAATGGAACTGAACGACACATTGGAACAGATGGAACTGATAGATATATTTAGAACTCTGCATTCTGAAGATAGGAAATTCACCTTCTTCTCTAGTGCACATGGCACATTCTCCAAGATAGATCACATACTGGGGCATAAAGCAGCCCTCCATAAGTATAAACAAATAGAGATCATACCATGCACACTTTCAGATCACAGTGCTATGAAACTTGAAATTAACCACAGGAAAAAGTCTGGAACCTCAAAAAACGTGGAGGTTAAAAACCACCCTATTAAAGAATGATTGCGTTAATCAGGCAATTAGAGAAGAAATTCAAAAATATATGGAAACCAATGAAAACGAAAATACAACAATCCAAAATCTCTGGGATGCAGCAAAGGCAGT
>NC_043705.1:48735365-48776682 GCF_006229205.1 Suricata suricatta
AATGTAAACTGGTGCAGCCGCTCTGGAATACAGTGTGAAGGTTCCTCAAAAAATTAACAGAACTCCCCTATGATCCAGCATTGCACTGCTAGGGATTTACCCAAGGGATACAGAAGTGCTGATGCACAGGGGCACATGTACCCCAATGTTCATAGCGGCACTTTCTATAATAGGCAAATCATGGAAAGAGCCTAAATGTCCATTATCTGATGAATAGATCATGAAGATGTGGTTTATCTATACAATGGAATACTACATGGCAATGAGAAAGAATGAAATATGGCCATTTGTAGCAAAGTGAATGGACCTCGAGGGTGTCATGCTAAGCGAAATAAGTCAGGCAGAGAAGGACAGATACCATATGTTTGCACTCATAGGTCTAACAGGAGAACAGGAGAAACCTAATGGAGGACCAGGGAGAGGGGAAGAGGGAAAGAGAGTTGGGGAAAGAGAGGGATGCAAAATCTGAGAGACTACTGAATACTGAAAACGAACTGAGGGTTGAAGGGGAAGGGGGCGGGGGGAAAGAGGTGGTGGTGATGGAGGAGGGCACTTGTGGGGAAGAGCACTGGGTGTTGTATGGAAACCAATTTGACAATAAACTATTAAAAAAAAAAAGAAGTACATGCAGAGTATGGCCAGGTGCTGTGGTAAATATCCTGAAATAAGGCTGCTATTAAGGAAGTAATTAATAGTTGTAATAACCATAATTTTGCTGTTATCGTTATATCTGTATCTCTGCATTCCCACGTCCAAACTAGGCCCATTCCCCATCTTGTCAATATCAAGGAACAGAACCTTTATGGACCAACAACAGAGAAGCTGTAGATTATCTACAATAAGGGATTAAGCAGATGAAATTTGAGGGAAAATTAACTCAAATTGACACCTCTCGGAACATAGACCCTACAGACAGTGCCCTACAGGGCAGCACAGGGGATTCTGGAAAGGAGAGGAAGGACAAATGAGAAGAAAAGGAGAGAGAAGATGATCAGATCAGAAGAGTCAGGGACAGTAAGTTTCCTAAAAAAGATCTGCTCTAAGCCAGGCCCCCTTGGCAGTGGGTGAATTTTTGATGTCCTAGCCAACATAGTCATTTTCCTTAATGTTAGAGATAGCATCCTCTTTTAGATCAACTACTCTTTCTGGAAACAATTTTTAAATTTTTAATTAGTATTTAAACATTTGCAATTAAGCCTAACTACTCCATAAATCAATCAATCAATCCAAAGCTATTCAAAACACCGCAAATGGAAGTATACGGTATAACTGTATGATGTGCTGAATGAATTTTAATATCATCCTAGAACTTGACTTTCTGTCATGCCTCTCTCTGTTTCATGGGCAAACCGGACATTTGAGGATATATGTTTACAAATGCCTCTTAATGAACTCCCCTCAGTGGGGTGTGATCACCACAGTACTAAAATAAGATCTGAAAATGATTGGATAATAAGGTATTTTATCCATGGCTTCCTCGTGACATGAACTTGGGGATACCGTACGGCAGGTCCCAGTGTCCCATGAATGAATTTACTATAAACCTCAAAAATGGCACTCCCGTTCGAAGAGCCAACCCAATTTAGAGAGAATACAGGGGAAATTATTCCATTTTTTAAAATCTCTGGTAATATATGCTATGTGGAAAGAGTTTTTATCAAGAAGGAAAACTTCTGGATTTTACTGGCTCACTAAAATATAAACCATTTAGTGGGTTTTTTTTTTTAACCTAAGATTAAACTTTCTTTCGTCTGTTTGCACATGTCAACCAAAAATAGCAGACTCCATATAAGAAAAAAAATGTGTTTGTACAAAAAAGAAAATCTATACCCCCAAAGCCATGACCACCTTTTTGTTGGGGTGGTATTTCATGGGGCTTTTAAATCTGGTAGTTTGTCAAATTTCTGTAACTACATGAAAGAGAATAGTGATTGCCTATCAACCCTAAAAACCCTCACAAAATTTGCAAGGGACTCGCTAAAGATAAGGAAATGCTGAAAGCTGAACACAAGCAATTGCATAGAACCCAGTCACGTGAACACATATGTGACAGAAAAATTAAGAACTCTTTTAATTGACAGATTCTTTATTTCCTTTTACCAAGCAAGGTATAGATGGTGCCCAAAATAACCTGTATATATACTAAATCTTGGCAGCAGGCAGCTATTTCCTCTGTGGTCTTCAGGGTCCTGCCATGCTTCATCATCTACAAGGCAGCACATTTAAATCTTTCAAGGGGCCTTTTAGAACCAAGCCACCCTGTTTCTCTTCACAGGAGATACTGAAAGCTTATTTGTCATGAGCAATAAGGGACCTAGAAAGGTCTGCTGACAGGCCCAGAGGAAGCCCACCTGCTCATTCCTAACCCGACAACTGGGTAGTTTCTGTCAGTTGTGGTCTTTCCAACAATTTTGCAATCAACACATTTCACACTTTATCCTCAATAATCAATTTCAGTAACAAGCAGATAGCCATTTAACAGCCAGAGAATTGTCAATATGACACCAATTCACAACATTTCATAATGACATCTAACAGAGCCCTTGTCATTCGTTCAATACCACTGCATCATTTATACAAGTCGGAAGTTTGAGGCCATGTTCCCTTAGGCTGGCTGATCCAGCTCCGTGTGTTCCTAAGTCTGGAAGGCAAAAGTAGGGAAAGAGGATGCTGTCTCCAAACCATCTCCTCCTGCTTCCTCAGTCACCCCCACCCGGCTCTGCACAACCAGCCCCTCTTCCTGATTTCTGCCTTCTCCTTACATCCACAGCTATACTCCCTCCATGGCCCTGCTGTTTCTCTCCCGCATTAAAATCTCCCAGGGTGAGTCCACACACCACCACTCAAGCTCGGCCATTTTCCCTAAATTAAGGCTCTAGGACACCTTTTTCCAGGAGATTGTGAACTCTGTGGCAGCACAGACCAGGTCTGATTCATCTTTGTATCTTTAGAGACTGCCACTAGTATACTGTAAGTTTTCATTAAGTGTTTATATTAATAGCAATGGTAATGATAAACATAGAACAGTGAGCATTTCGTGACCACTTATTTCGCACAGAGAACTCTGATCTCATTTGCATCATGTCATTTGGTCTTCACAAATGCACTGCAAGATAAGGAGTATAATCATCCCCTCTTTAAGATGAAGACACTGAGGTTCAGATAAATCATTTGCTCAAGATCACACATGCAAAAGGGGCACCTGAGTGGCTCAGTTGGTTGAGTGTCCAACTTCGTCTCAGGTCATGATCTCATAGTTTGTGGGTCCAAGCCCCACATTGGGCTCTGTGCTGACAGCTTAGAGACTGGAGCCTGCTTCAGATTCTGTATCTCCCTTTCTCTCCTGACCCTCCCCTGTTCATGCTCTCTCAAAAATAAATAAATTTTAAAAATAAAAAAAAATCACACACATAAGTGGGAGGAAAGAGAATGAAACCAGAGTTCCTCTGACTCCAGAGCCCAAGCTCTTTAGTCTTTTGATAAATGAACTTAATTATGCATTCAACTCTTTTAACCCTTAGGGGCTGCCAACAGCAATCCCACAGACAGGATAAAATGAACAGTCTACTCTTTGGAAAACTTTCTGGATACTCTTATTTCTCTCTATCACTGATCATTCTTGGCACCAGAGAACTACACTGCCAGCAGATAATGTTGTTTATGAGATCAGCACTTATCTATTTTGGTGCCATGTAGGAGTATAGCAAACAGTTCACTTGCAATTTTACACTGTGTTCTTCTTATGGTGGGCTCCCATTTAACCAGTGTTTGACAAGAGAGAACCAAACAAGACCCAGGCAAGGAACACAAAGTTGCACCCCAGTTCTAAATTCATTCAACAATCATAATGCCTTTCACATGGTGTTTGTTCTGCTCCCATTTACCTCTCTGGCGTAATCATCATCAATTGAGTTTCCAGTTGGTTCTGCTCGCTGAGCAGGTGATGAACAATTTCCAGGCACCAACTTCAACCTGCAAATGGCCCCATCATCACTTCCCCACACATACACTCTTATGTTCCCAGGTGTTATGTAAAGTTCAGTTACTAAGCATTCTGGGCTGTGAGCTGCCTGTCTTCCTGGAACTATGTAAGTGAGATGAGAAAACTGTAAGCCATTAGCTTGCTTCTAAGATTTGGAGACTTGAAGCTTAACTGAGGTTTACTGGCAATTGAGTTTGTCCTTATTCCAAATCCTTCCAGCTCTGGCCCCCATTAACTTTCTTTGAGTACACCCTCTTCTCCTCCCATTTCCCAATACACTAAAGTTTCTTTTCTGGGGCTGAATCATAAATTACAAGGTGTAATCTAAAGGAAAACATTTATTTTGGAGTCTCATTAACTCAGAGTAGAGTGATAGTGTTTATTCCCAGCTTGATGGAGTGGACTCCTGCAGACATGAAAAAGGCCAAGCCCTCTTCCTAATCCTTACACCCGTACACACACACATACACAACTTGATTAAAATTCACAACAGTGAACGTACCCAGACATACAGAGGTAGCAAACACTTCACTAAAGACAGTCTCTTACTCTTCAAACACCATGTTTGAAGCCCCTTTTAGTTAATGATTTACTGGCAATCATACATCATTATTCCCCCTTTGTGCCAGGTATTGTCTCTCAGCTCCAAAACCTGCCCCTTACACTCTGCTCAGTGATGCTGAGGCTGGAGTGCTACAAACCCAACTTGTCTTTTGCCAGATGACTCTATATTCAATTTTGCCAATAGGGGACACTAGAAGGAAACTGCAAGGTAGAAGTCAGGAGATTCAACATTCTCCTTCCCGTTTGCTTCTTGTACCTGTTAGCATCATCCCACACTGGCCCTTCATCCCATGCAGGACAGCTGGTTCCAATCTCTTGCTTCCTTGTGCCCGATTCAGAAGCAGCCTTACCCCCGAGCCCCTGAGGGATCTGCAGCTGTGACATCCCCTTCTCAGGTGAGTGCCAGCTTTGTGAGGCTCTTCTCTGAGCCTCCAGATTCGAATCAACCCCACTCCTTCCCTTTGTTCCCCAGCCCTGGGAGTGCAAGCTGCTTTGTGCAGTTTTTATATCTGTGTTACCTTGGTGCTCCCTTTTTGCTTTTTCTAAAACATGTTTAACCAATTTCATATCTTCAAGTTTCTCTGTTGAAAGCCCTACTATGGTTTCTGACTGGCCCCGGTAGGTAACCCCTGCATTAACTACTTCCTGTATCCTGCCTAATCTCTAAGCAAAATGCTAACCATTTGGTCCTGAAAAACTTGTCTTCTACCTGCCATATCTTCTGATTCTCACAATGTAACACCTGGTTGGTAATTCACATTAGTATATGGAGGTGGAGGAGAGGGCAAGGCATCAAGGACCCTGTACCCCAGAACCAGAGGCAGAGTCTGAGCATACATTCTTGACTGGCCCACTTGTGGAATGGAGTGCAGCGAGATCAAATAAGAGCAAAGCTCCCTCTCAGTCTACTTTAAAGTAAAACAAGTAAAGGAAACTTCTTGCGAAAATACTTGGAAAATAGGATCAGAAACTAATGAACTAACTCACATTTTAATAATCCCAGGAATTTATAATGACCTAATAAATAGGCAAGTTACAGACACTACCACTAGGCACCAGGAAGAAACTACAGCTCAATTATTACCCTCTCCCCCAACCTATTCTTTTACATAATCCATGAAATCCCACCTTTCTTGGCTCACCTCCTAGATTTCTCCAAGGCCCTTGTATAGAATTGCAGCCAACAGAGTAACTTGTGACTTACGGTCTTTATCACTTCAACAAGAAGCAGCTTGCCAGCTAGCTGGGACAAGAGCTTTGAGAGATGGAAATATTTCATGAAAAGAACTGAGGAAGGATAATTCTGCTGCACTCAGTAGGGCTTCATCAGACAGTCTTGAGTATGAATCTTGGATCTGCACCTTTCTAACCCAAGCCTTGATTTCCTCAGCTGCAAAATGGGAGTGATAATGACTTTGAAGGACCTTTGTAAAGATGAGATCTAACATATGGAATGTCCTTGGCATAATGTCCTGGCAGAGTCATTTGGCCATGGATACTTTATTATTAAACCTGACTTGATGGGAATCATATTAGTTGTCTCAGACTCTAGATCCCCATCTTTTTTTGTTTGTTTTTTTGAAGCAGCAAGTGTGACCTTGTGCTTTTGTCCTATCACATCTGGGGGTGAAGGACAGAACTGGTGATGCCTTCTCTCCCAGTGCCCCTCCTCTCAGGCCATGAGGAAGAGCAACTACATCTCCCTGAGCTCCAGAAAAGGTCAAGGGTGCCTGGGGTGGCCAAAAGTTCACTTCCCAGGCCTCCGTTCTACTCAAGGGCCATCATGACACTGTGGTGCCATTAGTGTGATTATAGGGAGCTGGAAGGAGAATTTGGATTTGCAGGATGAAGGTAAGAGTGTGGCAGGCCTCACTCAGGCTACTTCCCTGCTCCACGGACGGCTACCCACTACAAAGGGCCTGGCCACTCTTCCCTCTCTCTGCTTTCCCATACACATTTATAATCTATGTAATTATGTCATTATATCATTTTTAACCAACACAGTAGGAACGGCATAATAAGCCCAACACGGACACATTCTAAGCCCTTTATAAATTACATTAATTCTCAAAACAACACCATGAGGTACTTATTATTACCCATTTTACAGTTGAGGGAATTTAGGCTGCAATCAGGCAAGTAACTAGCTAATTAAGGGGTAGAGCTGAGATTTGAACCCAGGGATGACTCCAAAGCCCACATTCCTTTCCACGATATGACACTTTTCCATTAAATCTACCCCACCCCACCCCCAACTCTCTCCCCAACACCACCAAGGAAAGTCCTTGGTGATCCTTGGCAGGATCTCCTAGAATTTTTGCTATTCAGTGAGAAAAGGGTGAGGACTCCCAAGCACACTCCCCAGCTTTCTTCTTCCACCCTAGTTGGAGTATTATTTCAACAGATAATACCTAAATTTTAAATGTAGCCCTTGGATCTCAACAATGAAATATGACACATAAGGACCCATGTACTTTGGAACAGAAATCACAACTGGCCTGGGGAGATGCAGGCCGAGGGTAAGCAAGGGCCACATTACAGCCTCATGTACATGCAGCCCTCACTTGATGCCAGGCTCAGACCTCCTGGTGGTCTCACTTCTCCAAGTGGACAGGCTTTATGGGAACCTGTGTGTCCCCTTAGACACAGAAGCGGTTTTAGAAGGCTGAAAGGAAAGGATGCAGAACTTTTTTTCCTGACTTTCTTGTTCTGTTTTATCCTTTCCCTACATATTTTTTGTTTGTTGACTTTGGGGTCCTCTTTTTAATGGACAGTGATGTTATTTAGGGTTAATTTCCTTTCAGAACTAAGTTACTTTTGAGCAAGTGATCAAAAGCCTTCTTAAACTCCTCATAATTCCTAACCTCAGGAAAGAAAATGGTTTCTCCTTTTAGTTGTCCTTTCCTTTCCATGTCAAAATAATGCTGGGGAGAAGGTTCAAAAAGGCCGGGCCCCTGCAATTCTGGCCACTGAGGCCTTGCCCACCAGCACCAGTTGAATCCTACCTTGGTTTTCCCTTGTACTTGCACCTAAGCCGACACAGGCCACAAGCTGCAGCTGGGAAGGAAACTCTCGCCAGCTACTCCCGTGGAAATAAGTGGCCCTGTTGAGACCATTTTGGAGCCCCAGCCAAGTCAAAAACAATGCTCCTCTCCTGGCCTCATCTTGCCTAATGTCCTTCTCTCTCAGCTGGCTGCTTGGGCATGTCACCTCTCAGCTGACTGTTTACCCAATTCAACTTAAAACAGAAAATGCCTATTCCTGTTGGTCTAATAAAATTTCATCTGCTTTTTCCAAGCCCCAAGGCAGAAGTAATTTTGGTAAAATGTGCTCAATAGCACTAATCTGGGGGGGGGGGGGAATTCTTAATATCCTGGATTTTTCTCAGACTTTCCTTAGTCTATTTAATACTTATTAATAATTAATGCTATTAACACTTATTTTCTCTACTTGATTCCAGAAATACTTACTGAGCAACTACTACCATTAGGCTATGACACTAGGCACCAAGAGGACCCCAGTGAACAAGTTACAAACCCTATCCTTAGTGAAGAAATCAACTCAGAGTGGAAAAAACCCACATGATTAAACAATTCACCATGTATAGCTTGCCTGTCATCGATAACAGAGTCACCAGGCATTTTCCATTAAAACACAAAAAATTCCTGTGGTAAGACATTAATCTCATCTTATAAGCCATATCCAATCAGCCCTGATCTTGGCAGTAGATTTCCTTGCATGTACAGAGCTGATAACAATGTCCATTAAGACATAACATGGAAAAGTGTTTTCTTTTCCCTAACAGGCAAGCATGGAAGAGTTTCCATTATCCATTACACATACTGACAGCTTTTCTGATCCAAAACAGCTGTGGCCCTGAAAAGACTGAAGGCTGTGTTTCGATTCTGTTTCGGGGCCAATTAAGAGCCTGGCCTTTGTGATGCCAATGTTGGCACCTCTTCTGTGTCCCTCATTGGCACCTTCTCACATGTCCTTTTTCTGTTTGTTTATGTACATCCTCCTGACAACAGAAGGGGCCTGGAGGCAAAAACCAAATCCAAATGGTCTGGGGAAGCAAATCCTAACACAGAGTCTCCCAGCCCCTGGGCCTCACTGAAGTGATGGTCCCACAGTGGCTTCAGATCAATCCTGTTTCCTGTATGCAGAGATAATTAATGAGATGGTGGGGGAGGTGTGGTTCTCAACAACTGGCAAGGCACTCAGCTGAATATAGCAAAGGCATGGCCCAGCCTCTCGGGGAACTCACGACGTAAAGCCAAAGACCAGCACATGAATTTATTCAAACTCAGGAAAAGTGGGGAATTGTGGTTGGAGAAGATGAAAGGGAAATTATACTTTAAGGTTAATAATTGACCCTGTCTCATCTAATGAGGTAAATACACAACAGGGTATATGCCAATTATGTTGGATATGACATACTAGGATAAAGAAGAAAAAAAACTAACATTCATACAGAACCTAACACATGCCTTCACTTGTATCATCTATTTAATTCTCAGCCGCCATGCTCACTGGGCCTCTATCTTATGCCCTTTGTTACAGATGAGAAAACTGAGAGTCAGAAATAGTAAGTCACCTGCCTGTGGAGCCACAAGAGGCAAGCGACCATCTTTGGGCTTGACCCGCACAGCCTGCCCCCAGGCCAGGCTTCTCATGGAGTGCATGGGCATTGTCTCAGAGGCTGAAGAAAGGCTCTTGTGCCCTGAGAGGCACCTGGAGGGCCAATGAAAAGGAAAATGAAAGGATAGAGGGAGAAGTGACTTCACCTACATGAATCAGGCAGAGTAAAAGGCAGGATAAAGAATGCAGAGAAAAGAAAGCTAAAAGGTAGCAAAAGAGCATCTGATTTCACTCAAGATTTGGTGGTACTGGTGACTGAGTCTCTCACCTTTGTGACCTCTTCCCCTCTCCTTGTCCCTCCCTGTGTTCTTCTTTCTTTCCTCTCCTAGAGACCCACTGACTTCTCTGGCACCACATACTCACAGAGCAGGGCACATAAGTGTGGCCAGATGTTAAAGACAACTCTTCCTCTCTTCCTGTAATCTCAGAGTTTTGGAAGAGTCCCCCCAAAAACAAAACCATAGTTTTAAAGATGCTGAACTATTCTTGTAAGACTTACAAAAGGGTCGAGACTGGCCCCTAAACCTAACTCTAACCCATATAAGAAATTCAAGCTGGGAAGTCAGGAGAGAGGATTTCTCTGGAGACTATTACCAGTGCAATGTGCACTTTCCACCCCAACCTGGACACTAGAGAAGAGGTTTGAAGGGGACCATGTGAGAGCTTGGCCTCCATTTCCTGGATTGTAAAGGGCATAGAGACTAATCTATGACTCACACTTGCCTTTACTAGAATCTATCTCAACCATATGTTAGGTGCCCAATAAATATTTGTTGAATGATTGAATAGATGAATAAGTGAATGAATGAACACCTGAAAAGTGGAAAAGTGAGAGGCTGTGACCCAACTAAAGAAGAGACAGGCAGAGGAGACACGCACATTAGTACACAACAGTTACAGAACGCATACTAACACGTGCTTGCACAAAAGCTTACAGAATGAACAAACACAGTGGGGAAACCAAGGTTATATGTCAACTAAACATGCTTTCATCATATTAGACATTTTGGCAGAAAATTCCACCGTGGCCCAGAAGTTCTCCTCATCTTCCTTAAATAGCCCTGGCCTCAATTCTCAGGAAGAAGACCAGAGAAAACACAGGAAACATTCTAGATTGGGAAAAAAAAAAAAAAAAAAAAAACCACTCTGGACTTAATAGTAGCTACTTCTGGTTGATAAGAAATTCTGATCCCTGAGTCTTCATGGACTTGCCTCTGTCCTGGTATGATTCTTCTACTCCTAAATGTTCTACTTTAACCTCAGTCCAGTCCTTGCTACATCATAACAGTTGACAGTAGAAGGGAAAGGTGACAGAATCTCACTCCCCACTGCAGTTGAGAACCTTGTGCAGCACATCAGCCCAGAGACCCAGGTAAAGTCCCCACTGTTGTTTCAGCAGTGAGTGGCGTTTGTATACATCAGCTCTTTTAACAACAAGACTTTCTTTACTCATGGTGAAAATCCTCCATCACAATTAAGTAGTGAAACTGCATTTATCACCTATCCTTATGCCCCAGAACAATTCTGAACTAGACTTTGTATCTGTGCTCCAAGATTCTCCATAGTAAATAGCATGCTTCCATAAATACATCCAATTCAGCTACAGCAATAAAAGAGAAGTACGAATTTTCATGCGAACATACGTTTGAAATACCAAATGTACGTGAGAATCATCAAGGTGTGCTTTCGCACTTGGATGCTCTTCACTGGGACGGATTCACCAATCCTTCTGATGCTCTCATGAAGGAGGAAGATCAAACCAGGCTCCAAGAGTGACCCACACCAAATCCCACCATACTTCTAGTATCCAAGTGATCAAATGAAAGCAGCCAGGGTAAACAAGTACAGGCTATGTGATTTTCAAGATCTATTTATTCAGTCCTATTTGGAATAGGGAGAGATTCCAAGGCAAGGAAATTCCAGAAGGCCCCATATGAGGAGCCAAGCCTTTGATATAACTTTCTGTCGCTCCTTGCTTCCCCATGCAAATCTCTCATTGCTCCATCCAAATAACTTTCGAAACCACAGCTTCCTCTGTATCTTGCAAGAAGAAAATCTGTGCACTTGTACTGGGGTAAGCAGTATATTAAGTACCTGCCCTCACCCCTCCTGTCATCTGAACAGAAGGAGGCCTGAGCCCATCAATAGCTCAGTTCAGCTTGTTCCTGGATGGAAAGGGGAAGATCAAAAGGCCAGAAACATTCATTTATGAGGAAAACCAAAAAATTAAATATGGAGAACGTGGCCAAATGACGCCTGAAGGGTGAATAAGTACCAATGAGCATTTGAAGGGTGTAACCAAACACCACAAAGAGGGATTTTTTTAAGAAGATGGTTCACGTGGTTAAAACTAAGAGAGACTGAGGAAAGCAAAGGAAAAGCTGAACTTTAAAAAAGAAATTCTATCTCAGAAAAGACTACAATACAGAGGAATTTTACTATCAATACAACCTCCAAACTAAAAGCTTCTACTCTCTCTACAATTTGTATGTTTCCACTTCCAATCCGTTTCTCAGATGTGCTTATTTTGACTTGGAAATATAAGCCTGAGTGTTGCCTCTTGGGTCTATATTTCCTATGTATTTTCTGCATGTACTTTATTGCCTCTGGTGTCCGTCTTCTCTGTACTTCCTGTGTGCACTCCCTGTGGCATGATTTGGAAAAGGCCTGGTTTTGTGGCACTAAAGGCCAACAGGTGTGCATCATTTCTAGAACAAACAAATAAGCTCAGTAATGATGATTTTAGGAATAAAATACCAAGCAAAGAATCCCTCCATGTCAGTGACTTCTACACCTCAAACAGACCTGAAGTAAGTTCTGGAACAGACCTAAGTGCTTCTTAGTCTTCTCCAAGCTCTCTGGAGGGGAGATGGGTGAAGTCAGCTGAATACAGCCAGAAAACACATCTTAACAGTTTTCTCCTGAGATATACTATATGGCAAGTCCTTCTGGAATTTCTAGATGGAAAGAAATATGTACAGTGAGAACAGCTTTTCTGAGAGTCTTTCGACACATTTATTCCCAGATGGGCTCAGCGCAAACGTGAAAATTACATTTTTAAGGAGTGAAGAAATTTCAACAAAGGTTTGGTTTAAGTTTAAACTGAAGATGCAGGCCTCTCTATCACCTGATTGGTTCATGAGGGGGTCTAAGCTTTAGTTACAAGCTCTTATTTAGCTCATGCTCTGCAGCAGACGGGACACTGAACAAGCAATCGGTAGAGTTCAAATTCCTCCTTCATCATTTAAATATCTGAATGACCTTGGATAATTCACCTTTCTTTTCCAGACCCATTTCCTTACATCTAAAAGAGGGAATTAGACTAAATTAGTGGGGTTTTTTTAAACATTTTTTTCCTTAGGCAGCAGAATCCCTTTTTAAATATAATATTGCAGTAAAGTCCAATAATACAAACCGTATCAAAAGCTGTCTGGTTAGGGGCATCTGGGTGGCTCAGTCAGATAAGTGCTCAACTCTAGATTTTGGCTCAGGTCTCGATGTCATGGCCAGTTGTGAGATGGAGCCCCGTATAGGGCTCTGTGCTGACAGCACAGAGTCTATTTGGAATTCTCTCTTTTGCTGTCTCTTTTTCTCTCTCAAAATAAATAAATTTTTTAAAATCTTTTTTAAATCTTTCTGGTTAAAACAAAACCAAGTGGCCCAGAATTTGATAGCACCCACAAATCCCACACTGACTGACCCTCAGTATCCCCTCAGAAACCGCTGAGGCACCTCCCATGGACTGCCATCCCTCCCCAAGGAGAACACTTTGGAAGTCACTAGATTCCATGTTTTTCAGGTCTTTTCCAACTCTAATTCTCTATGGATTTAAATAGCAGCAAGCAAAGCAGCAAGCTAGGCAATAGTGACACAGTTGATCCTCAAGACCCTGGTGAAGAATGGATTAAAATGACAGGAACTAGTGGCCTAAGGGGTACGTGGGTATCTCAGTCAGTTGGGCGTCCAACTTCAGCTCAGGTCATGATCTCACAGTTCATAGGTTTGAGGCCCACGTCCGTCTCTGTGCTGACAGCTCAGAGCCTAGAGCCTACATTGAATTCTATGTCTTCATCTCTCTCTGACCCTTCCCCACTCACAGTCTGTCTCTCTCTCTTCCTCTCAAAAATAAAACATTAAAAAATTTTTAATATGAATAATGTTGAAAATCTAAAGAAAGCACACTGAGAAGAGAAAGGGGTATAAGAACAAAAACAAAAAGTTGACATCCAGTCTCTCTTGCTCTCTCTCGTTCTCTCTCGCTCTCCCTCTTCACCACCATCCCCTTACCTCCCTCTTCCTTTCCTTTTCTGAGGAATCACACTCCTAAGACCAAGCCCAGAGAGGATCCAAAGGCCAGACAGTTGCCTGAAGCTATGCCTCATGGGATGTAACACAGAGAAATATGTGTTGAGGAACTGAGGCCAGGTAAGCCAAAACTCAGAGAGGCGGGCCCAGGGAGGCTCTAAAACCAAGCATAGATCAACCAGGAGGGGTTCAGGTACTCACTGGGTTTTGGGTGCTTCTAGACTCAAATTTAAACACTCTGGGAAGAGAAGAGTACCAGGGGAGTCCAGAGCAGAGAAAGCTGAAGGCTTCCCCAAAAGCTCCCTCAGGAATTTAGGCTGGTTTCACAGGAAAAGGGACTGTTCCAGTTGTCCAGCTTGAAGATGATATTCTGGCACACATTGTTAGGCTTGTCCCACCCATTACAGAGAAATTTGGCAGACCAATCAAAATATAAAATCTGTATACCACTTGACACGGCCATTCCACTACAAGTATATCTCCCAGATAGACCTGCATGTGAACACAAAAATCTCTCTGCAAAGATGTTCACTGAAGCATGCTGCAATCACATAAGACTGGAAACTACCTAAATCCCAATTTGTTGGGATGGGATGAATATATTTAGGTTTGCTCATACAATGGAATACTCTGTATCATTAAAAAAATGAGTCAACTCTATACTGATGACAAAGAAAAAGCCTTCACATCTAATGTTAAGTAAGAAGACCAAGATACAGATATTTTGTACAAAATGGTCCACTATATCTTATGCAAACATGATACATACATATATATACTTGTATATTCATGGAATATTTCTAGAAAGACATATACAAAATGCTAATAATGGTTGCATTTAGGAAAATGTTTGAGGTGAGGAATGAGGAGATATCCCAGCAGGAAAAGGCATTTCATTAAATGCCCTTTCATACACTGATTCCATTTGTGTTCTTAATGTGCATAGAAGCATTTAAAAGAAAACAAAAATAAGAACGTGTATTAGAACAAATTGATGCAGCTTTCAAGAAATCAGTTGTATGCTTTAGTAATTCAAAGATCAGTTGTTATCTTTATCAGAAAGTAGAGTCAAATCAGGAAACTGGCTGACTCACTACTAAGACCTATACCTCAAACCCATTTGGCAATGGTGAGCAATGAGAAAAGTACTGGATACAAGACTGGAAGACCAGGTTTCCAGTCATGTCCTCACCATCTAATTCTATATATTTTCCCAGGATCATCACACTGGATCTTGTTTCAACTATTGTCATTGGGCTGACCACCCCTAAATCTAAATCTGAAGATCACATCTGTCAAAATAAATAAAGACCCTTCTATCCTATTGTTTATTTAATATAGCACCCTCTCCTCCCCAACCGAATCACCTACTGACACTTCAAACTTAAAATATCCAAACCTCCCACATTTATTCTCCTGTTCTATTTCCATCTTGGGGAATGACAGATACCCAAGTCAGGAACCAGGTCTGCCTTTTTTTCCCCCTCATAAATAGCTGCATGAGCTAGGCGGTCTCCAGCTTCCTTCCCTCCTCTAAGAAGCAGCATCCCTGGGACTCCTGGGTGACTGTCGGTTAAGTGTCCAATTTTAGCTCAGGTCATGATCTTCATGAGTATGAGCCCTGCGTCCGACTCTGTGCTGACAGCTCGGAGCCTGGAGCCTGCTTCAGATTCTGCATCTCCCCCTCTCTCTGCCCTTCTCCTGCTTGCTCTCTCTCTCTCTCTTTCTCTCTCTCAAAAATAAATAAACATTTAAAAAATTTTAAGAAGCATAATCCCTGGTATATCATGATCATAAGCTTGGGCTTTGGACTCCAAATCCCAGCCCTGCTGACCTATGACTTTGTGACCCTGGGCAGTGTATTCAATCTTCTAAACCCCAATTTCCTCATCTGAAAAATATAGGTACTAATTCTACCTGCCTTGAAGGGTTTTGTGAGGAATAGGAGACTGCTCTAAGGACTTAGCGCAGGGGACGCTTTATCTGATGTGCTCCACCCCAGCTATGCTCAACCTTTGTTCCAAGTTCAGAGGGCCAACCAATCTACATGGACCTTCCTGCTCTGCTTAGTGTCTATCACATCAGCTGGTTTCATTCCTTTACAACATATATCATAATATGTAATTGCCTTGAACATTAGTTCATTTATTGTCTGTCTCACCCCAACTAGAATGTAAACTCCAGGAGGTTGATGATTTTATTGTTCATGCTGACCACTCTGGTTCTAGCCCCTAGCACAGTGACTGGCTGATGCAAATTTATTGGATGAAAAATTAATAAAACAGTGTTAGCTGCTAGGTGCTGTTGACCCGCACAACAACTGATAATATTTCTCTCATAGGGTGGCTGTAAGAATTGCTAATCCTACTTTATAGAGGCTTAGAACAGTTAAGCATGTGCCCAAAGTTTCCAGCTCTTAAGTGGCAGAGCCAGGATAAGAACCCATCCCTTTTTTTCACTCCAAATTCTGTTCTCTCAACACTAGACTATTCTAGGGCAGTGTATTCCCTTGGCTGGAGTTACATACATACAACTCCTGCCTGGTTCCTAATTACATGCCTCAAACAACAATCATGTTCGACCTTTCAATTCTACATTGCCTAAAACACCACTAATGGGAAATCCTATAATGAATGGGAAACCTCAGTAATCTATTCTATTGCACATTTATCCCCTGCAGTCCCCTCCTGCCGACCCTTGAAAGGTCTTTGCTAGAGGCAGAAAACAGAAGACATTCTGGAGCCATACAACAACACTTTGAAACATCCCGAGTGAAGCTCAGAATTATTCACAATTACCAAATAACAAAAGTGACTGGTTGTCATTTGTATACCACCAAAGTCATAAGAAGCAGTCACATGGAAAGTCTTATTACATTTGGAGAAGGAAAGAAAAGCAACTAAAAAGAAACACTGAAATCTCAGAGGTTGATTAAAGGCTCAGTGTGTTGTCATTTTTGAGGTTATGTAAAGTTTATGAGCATTGCCTGCCTTAATGCCATTGTTGTTACTGAGCTATCCTGCATTTGTAAAGTTCCTGCCTATGAACCCACAAAATTACAAGAAGTTGTGAATAATTCCTTTGTTTTTAGATATAAGTTCTACCATTGGCAAGCAGGAAAAACCTTTTAGACAAAGGTTCAGAGAAATGTAAACACTGTCTTGGCCAGGATACTAGTAATATGTAGCACTGGCCCTAAAGAGCAAATCACAGAATAAACAAGCACCTGTTATTGATTAACCAATCATATGTATGTTCTGGGGAAGATGTCTTTGAAGCCTAGGTTGAAAACACTCAACAAGAAAAAGCTTCCACATTTCTGTTTTGCCCTTGTACAATGGAACAGGAAGACAGTAGTTTGCTTGTGCTCAAAATCCAGATAGCATATTTGGTCACCTTAAAAAAATTGGTCCATTCTCCTAGTGAAGAAGCTAAAAACTATGGCTTAGTCTTTACAAGTCAATTCATTCAAAACTTGTAATGAATTCCATCTCCAAAGAGTCAAACTCGGTGTCTGTAGGAAAAACACATTTCAGTGGAATTCTATTTTGGACACATGTAAAAATGGTCAGCAGTATGATCTACACATACAAATATTACAAGAATATGACCCAAATTTCACTGGCATCTCAATTCAATGGATTTTTCAATGATAGAGATCTTTTAACAGCTATAGAAAGTGGCAAATGGCAACCAGCAGCTCCAACATACTAAAGATCAGTGTTTCTCAAAATGTGGTTTGTGAACCACATTTTTCACAAATACCTTAGAGGCTTCTGAAACACACAGATTTCTAGGACCCCACTTGAGTCCTGGAATTTCATGAATTGGGTCCGTTACTCTTCAAAAATGAAAACAAACAAACAAACAAAATACCCTTCTTGGGTGAACATTTTACACTCTAACATTTGAGAACTCCTGGATTATAGAAATGAGGGCACCTGCTCAGACCAAGGAACCTAGGCTTCTCACATCTATGTGATGCAGAACAAGATGTAGACAATAGTAAAAATAAACTCCCACTTTGGTGGAACCAAAAAGGAAATATCTTCACAGAATAATCAAAACTATCCTTTACAGACACTTCATCTCACCCTTTCCTCTCCTTCCTTCAATAAGCAGAGGAGGACTCTTTCAGTCACAGAAAGTTTCACTTCCTCTTACTATAAGAAATAAATGGTTAGTTTATGCACACTAAAACTAATAAACAAGAAAAACAATGGATTTGGAGACATAGGGAAATGATGAATCGAGTTCTGGACATTAGTTCATAAAACAATTATTAATTAAGCACCATATCCAGTTTGAGCATTGTATGGTCATCCAAGTGGAGTTTTCCTTTAGGCAGCTGAGTATTCTGGTCACAAACTCAAGAAGAGGTCTACAGTCAACACCATATAAGTGATACTAGAAGCCTTGAATATAAAGTGTGTAGAATGACAAAAGAAGAAAAAGCACAGAAATTTCGGGAGCATCTGAAATAAAATTCCTCAGGAAAGAACAAAGAGAACTGAGAAAGTGACATGAAATCCAAAGAAAAAATGTCAGGAGAAAAGAATGATTGACACTGTCAACTACACAAAAAAAGAGCATACAATCTAAGTCCAGGAAGTACGTAGTGAATTTGATAACTGGATCACTGGTAATCTCTGTAAGAGATGCCTCCAGAGACTAATGTGGTAGGAAGCCAGATTGCAGAAATTTGAGGTACAATAGGAGGATTAGGAAGTCAAGATAAGAGGAATAATCCTTTGAAGAAATCTGAATGAGAAGGAAGAAGTCCTAATAGTTAGAGAGCGATGTTTAAGAAGAAGAATACAGGTACTCATCTATGTTCCAAGGGAAAGAATCAGCAGAGAGAGGTAGAATAAATATATAGAATGGAATGAGGGTAATGGATTGGACAAGCTCCAGAGAGAAGAAGAGGATATGTGATATAAAAACACAGAGAATTGGCTTTAAACAGGAGATGTTCAGAGAGGAACATTTTACTTGGGTGCTAGAGTGAGAGATAAGGGGACAGTTAGGTGCAGATGAGTTTGCAGGTGAGGAAGGAAGGAAAGAAATGAGGAAAGTCACAACAGATAACCTCAATTTTCCCTCTGACATAGAAAAAAAGGGACATCTGTTTAGATAAAAGGTGGAGGGATTAGAGTAGGCAGTTGAGAGGACTTGGAATAGCTATGACAGGAAATAGGAAAGGAAGCTAACCAGAGGTGAGTGAAAAGCCTGATGAGTTGAGGTGAGGCCCAGTTAAGGTCAGAGGCTATTAGATCAATTGCACAATTGTGCAATTTTCTCCAGCAACATTCAGTATCCTGTGACAGAAGTGGAGAAGACCACAATGGTGGGCACCACAAGTAGGATAGAGGTGAAGGTCATGAGAGTCAAAGAGGCTAAGTAATTTTAGGTGGAAATGGAAATGGAAATGGAAATGGAAATTGAAGGCGATCAGGAAATGGAATGAAAAATAAACCTATAAGCTAGGTTCCAAAGTCCCCATAAATGTTGGGTAAGCCAACATTTATGATGAAGAGCAGGGGAAGTAGCATAGCTAGACCACATAAATTTCAAAGGAAAAGAAACTTTTACATGAGGATCCAAGAGAAATGGTTTAGTGGGACATGAAAAAATACAAACACCTCCCTTGCCTACTGATGTGTGGAATATAAAGTATTTCCTCAAAAGGGCCACTGAGGAAGCAAGTTCTAGGGAAGAATAAATTTCAGTTAAAGTAAAGGTGAAGAGAATTTCTGTAAGAAGTCTAGGATATAGAAAAGTTAATCTAAAATAAAATGAGTTTTGGGGATGCCTGGGTGGTTCAGTCAGTTAAGAGCCCGACTTCAGCTCAGGTCATGATCTCGCAGGTTATGAGTTCAAGCCCCACGTCGGGCTTTTTTTTTGACAGCTCAGAGCCTGGAGCCTGCTTCAGATTCTGTGTCTCCCTCTCTCTCTGCCCCTCCCCTGCTCGTACCCTCCCTCTCTCTCTCACTCAAAAATAAATAAACATTAAAAAATTTTAAGAGATTTTTAAAATAAAATGAGTATTGAAGGGTGCAGTATAAGGTGAGGTAGGAGTAAACATGGGGTATGGGTCAGTAAGGAGAGAGTCCATGGGGGGAGGGTGAGAGTTCAAAAGAGGCTCTTGCTCTTAGTCCCCACTCCATTTAATTCCAGCCAACTATTGTTTGGTGGGCCCCCCATATTCAGCCTTTCCCCCATCATTGTCCCTTCAACATGACTATGTCTTCCTCGTTTAAATGGGAGGACCTTTTTTTCTACATGTTCATGGCTGCTTAGAGGAATAGACCCAGTCCTACCTTAGTCTGCCAGGATGCCCTATTTCTAAGTCAGGATCAGAGTCCTGTTCTTTGTCCACCATCTTTCCTTGACTAATTTTTCATCATGATCTAAGCTCCTAATTTTTTCTCTGTCCTCACCTCTGGAATAGGATCCTGGTCTCTAATCAAAATTCCCTGGAGCATAATACCGTGTTCAGTTTAACAGAGGCCTGCCACAGCTGGCTTTCTGCAAATACATCCTTAGGACTCTGTGCATGACCCTGCACACACCCAAAGGGTCACAAATTATGAACCTTCCTGTACCCTGCTGAGATGTAGTTCACTGCCCCACATCCAATCTCTTTCAAAGATTTTCCACTTCCTCTCCTTTATTCAGTTTTCTGGCATTACTGGGGAAATGATGCCAACCCATGTTAATTGTGATATGAGGGAGTGGGGTAAACCATTCTGATATGATATGATCAGTCAGGAAGCAAATTAAACCCACTTAATTGTGTGATTGTTGGGGAAACAGTGGCTAGGTACAGTCAGATATGTGCCATAGGCTTTAGGAAGACAAATTTCCAAATCTTCAGACAAGAAGGTATCAGCATAATCACATTGTCTGAGACTCTTGAGAAGAGGGAGCAAGAGGATTAGGAAATGTCTGAAAAATTAAATTCCAATAAGACTATTACAAATGCATGACAAGGCACAACCAACTCATGACAGAAAAATACAAATAGCCATAAACATGAAAAACATTCAGTGTTGCCAGCAATTGAAAGAATGCAAATTATTAGAGGGCCCCAATTTTCACCTGGAAAACTAGCAGAAATTTTTTAAATTGCTGTGTTTATTTGAATGCAGGAGGGGCACCTGGGTGGTTCAGTCAGTTGATCTTCCAACTTAAGCTCAGATCATGGTCTCATGTGAGTTCGAGCCCCACATCAGTCTCTGTGCTGACAGCTCAGAGCCAGGAGCCTGCTTCTGTCTGTCTGTCTGTCTGTCTCTCTCTCTCTCTCTCTCTCTCTCTCTCTCTTTTTCTCTCTCTCTGCCCCTCCCCTGCTCACACTTTATGTCTCTGTCTCTCTCTCTCAAAAATAAATAAACATTTTTAAAAATTTAAGAATGCAGGAAACCAGTAATGTTACTCTGAAATATGACTAGTCAGAATAAGTATTGTCATCTCCTTTTCAGAAAGCAAATTAGCCACATGAATCAAAAGCTTTAAAATATTTGTAATCATTTATATTTTAATTTTTATTTATATTTGAGAGAGAGACAGAGTCTGAGTGGGGGAAGGACAGAAAGAGAGGGAGACACAGAATCCAAAGCAGGCTCTAGGCTCTGAGCTGTCAGCACAGAGCCAATGCGGGGATCAAACTCATCAACCATGAGATCATGACCAGTGCTGAAGTCAAACACTTAGCCAACTGAGCCACCCAGGTGCCCCAAAATATTTGTAATCATTAAGAATAATGTATTTACAAGAATAAATGACATGGGAAAAGAATCATGATATATTGGTAGGTGAAAAAGTTTACCAAAGGTCATGTATATTATGTTCCCAATTTTGTAACTATATGTTCATATGCACATACACATGTATAGTGTTTATATAGATATGTATAGAAAAATTACTGAAAAGACACCAAAGTGTTAACATTAATTATCTCTGGGAGTTATGGTAATTTTTCCTTATTTATGATTCTCTCCACTTTCACATTTTCTGCAACATAAAGTTAATACTTCCATATTTAGAGGAAATATTTTAAAAACTGATTCTTTTGAAAGATGGGAGCAATTTAAGAGAAATAAGTCAGGCAGAGAAAGACAAATACCATATGGTTCACTTATATGAGAAATCTAAAAAACAGAAGAAACAAACAAAAAAGCAAATAGACTTTAAGTACAGAGTGGTTGCTGGTGGACAAAGTGAGATAGATAAAGGGGATTAGGAGGTACAAACTTCCAGTTATAAAATAAGTAACTTATGAAGATGAAAGTACAATGTAGAGAAACATAGTCAATGCTACAGTAATAACATTGTATGGTGACAGATGGTAACTAGATTTCTTGCAGTGAGCACTATGTAGAGAATTGTTGAGTCAATACATTATATACCTGAAACTAATATAATATTAAATGTCAATTATACTTCAGGTAATTAAAAAAAAAAAAAAACAAGATGGAGTAAGAAAAGCAAGTTCACAGCATAAGAGAGAAAAAAAGGGAGAAAAGATAACTACCAAGGACAATATGGACACAAAAGGAACTTGCTAATATATCAGGGTTGTAGACATAATTCAGAAGAGGAAGACAAGACACAACCAAAGATGAATAAGAAAGACTGGCCAAAAGGCTAAAATGCCTGGTAAGAAAGTGGAAGCCAAAAGTGACCTGAGGCCTACATCATTTGGAAGCACAAGGAAAAGAACCATTTTCTTTATGTTTACACTGAGAACATGAAGAAAGGTGTAAGTGTTATTCGGGGCAAATGGAGTAAAACTAATATAACTTGTATTTCCCAGTGTGTGCAAACATGGAAATAACAATAGGCAGTGATAATGGACACAAATACTCTTCCTCTGGCTTCAACCCTACCCATTCTGCCGGACTTCTAACGGACACACAGACACACAGACACACAGACACACACCCCAGACATTCCTTTCATATGGCTTTTGGAACTTCCAAGGCCAAATAGGGATAATACCAAGTCATCCAGGTTTTGTTGCTGTAACTGCCATTTTCCTCCCTCCCTGCGCTGTTCTCCATGGAGAATTTGCAGTTATGGTCTGCACCAAAGTCAACATCTTTCCTACTGACAATACCAGTGCTCACAGCTTGCACTCTCAAAGACCCACGAAAGCTACTAAGAAATGGCCCTTTCAGATTTGCTTGCTCACCCAGGGTTTGGGCATAATTTGGGGGGAGGTCTAGGCCAGAGGACAATTGTAATGACACATGGGGGACTGAGCTCAGAATTGCCCCTTTTGATAACTGGCCCATCCTCCTTGGACCAACTTCTTGTTCCTCCAAGAATTCTCTCATGTCCCTCTGTCATTTCTGCTATTTCTATCCCTGGAAGGTCCTCAGACCTTCAAATAAAGAACACGGTCACACTGGCGCCACAACTGTTTGGGCATGCAAGATCTTATCTAACTTTGAGGAAGACTAGAAGCTAAAGCTGAGATTCTTGCTGAGCTAAGAAGAGTCAGAAACCATGACTCTTTAGCTTCAGTTTTGCTTCCAAGTTATCAAAAGAGATCTTCTGGAAATGGGGACCAAGAAGGAAGTAAAACTCATCGTAAATGAAGAGCTAGGAGTTAGTACCTAGATATTCAAAATAGTTATGTTCCTGGGCTCTGACACATCATGTACGACTTTGTGAAGATCTGCAAACAAAATGGCTGGATTGTAATCAGTAATTAGTGAGAATTCATAGAAAATCACAGGAGGGGTGCTGGCCACAGCCAGTTCCACTTTTAAGCACAGGAAACAAAGAGAATTCACAAATGTAAGAATGGTGAATTTGAGCACAACCTGGGCAATATTCTAGATTTTTTTTAATGTAGTAGCTAATGACTTCAGTCCACAGACTCAAGAAATTTAACTTTCTTGATTTTCCACAACTACAGAATTTCCCAGTCTGAGTGCTCATTTCCAGGCTAATGGAAAATTTTAACTTCAGTGTTTTTTGAGATTACTCCCTGATCCCTGGGTCATATATAAAACCAAGTATGACACAGGTAGAATACTGGGGCGCAGGTGGAAATCTGCTCTTCTAGTTTCCTCTGAGATATCCATTGTCCCTGTTCTTGTGGCCATTTGGGGTCCAAAAATGCTAATCTTTCAAGAGGGAAAAAAGCAGTAATCACTAATAATTAATTCTGCTGTACCAGGTTTATTGCATGTTTTTTTTCTATAGCATAATGATCATGCTATCTCCAAGGTATCAAGATTTCAGTAGAAAAGTATAAAAGGTTTTCATGATGTTTCTGACAAAATGGATAAATGTGGCTGGATTCCAGCATAGTCAATATATTTATGACCTAGCTAATCTTGTTAAAAGATGAGAGGCAGTCTAGGTCAGTTGCTAAGAGTACATATTCTAAAATCTGTATACCTAGGTTCAAACTCCATCTATTTCACTGCTATAGATGTGCCCAAGGGAAAGTAGTTAATTTTTCCCCACCTCAGTTTTCTCATCTTTAAAAATGGGAATGATAATAATTTTAACTTTGTGACAGGGACTACTAAGATTCAGCAAATATCGAGTGCTTTGGTAATTTATCAGCCCTCATGGGTCCAGATGGGGTCCTATGACTAATACAGGCTAATGGGATGTGAGTGGAAGAGAAAGATGTAAGCCAATTCCCATCTTGGTCCTTAAAAACATCTATTGGATTCCTCCATTCTCTTTTCCTCCCTTCCTCTCTTTTTCTCTCCCTCTCTCCTTCTCTCCTTCTCTCCCTGTCACCTCTTTCCTTCTTCTCTCCCTTTGCACAGCAGCCATGGAGATCACATGTTCCCGATGGAAATAACTTAACATCATTGCTTAAAGGAAAGAGCTACCCTGAAGGGTTACACAGCCCACACTGAAAATGATATGAATGAGAAACAAACTTATATTGTATTAAGACATTGGGATTTTGGGGTGCCTGGGTGGCTCAGTCGGTTAAGTGTCTGACTTTGGCTCAGGTCATTATCTTGCGGTTCGTGGGTTCGAGCCTCACGTCGGGCTCTGTGCTGACAGCTAGCTCAGAGCCTGGAGTCTGCTTCAGATTCTGTGTCTCCCTCTCTCTCTGACCCTCCCCAGCTGATGCTGTCTCTCTCACTCTCAAAAATAAATAAAACATTTTTTAAAATTTTTTAATAAAAAAAAAAGACATTGGGATTTTGAGATTTATCTACTGAGGCAGTTAGAGCTAATTATCCTGCCCAACAAGCACTCACAATAGTACCTGCCAGGTGAAGTGTACCCAGTAAATCTAAGTAATATTTGTGGTCAGGATCATCGTCAGTAGTGGAAAGGACATTGTGGGCTTCAGGATATTTGGGATTAAGTCCTAACTTACTATCAGTAACAATGCATTTTACCCCTCAGGACTTCATCTGATACACAGAGGAAACTAGCATAGCTGCATGAGATTGTTGTGGGAATTAACAGAGATGTAAAAAAATTTTGGAACTGGCACATAAATGTTAAATATTTTACCACGATTGTTTATTATTTCTAATTATTCACTGCCACCCTCTGTCATACTTCTAGGACATCCCTCTAAAAGGAGTACGTACTCCCATCTTATTAATATTGGGCTTGGTTGTGTGACTTGCTCTGGCCAATTGTGTGTGAGGGAATGTGGCACATACACACGCAAGCAGAAGCTTTAAGGACCATTGTGTGTGGATTAGCAATACTTGTCTTTCTCCCTTTGACATGAAATCACAGATTGGGATTTCTCCTCTTTCCCAGCCTTGGAAATGAAGACAAATGGAGCAGAGCTATGATTGAGCAATAGTCAGCATAATTTGTGAGTGAGAAATAAACTCTTATTGTTGGAAGGTACCAAGTATTGGGGGTTGTTTATTAATACAGCAAAGCCTAACTAAGCTTTAGCTGAGTTATATATTAACCAAAGGGTCTTGACTAATAGAGTAATGTCAATGTAGACAAAGACATCTGGAAATTTGCTGTAATTCCTTCCTTGACATTTTTCTAAACAACTTTTACTGTAACCAATGATTTGAAAAAGGAAATTGTGTGCAAATGTGCATATGAAAAAAATCCTGAGGCTTAATTGCTAATAGTTTGCAAGACAGAATGAAGATTCAAAACAAGATAAATAAACTCAAACAATGGGCTAGTTCTAGCAAAATATCACTTAACTAGAAGAAATGGAAGATCTTCCCCACAAATGCTGGATAAGGTAGCATGGTAATTCTCATGAATATGAAGTTTTATCTGATAGTCAATAGAATAAAAGGCAAGCGTATGAATTGGCTGCCAAAGAACAAATGGATATCATGCTACATTCATAGAAATGTGGTGCCCCAAACAGAGTTTTAAGTACGATAATTTTAATTTATTAAGTTCCTCCTCAAAATGTAGAACTTAAACTGAAAAGACTTACATTTGGTGTGATTAACTCCAAAATGACAGTGACTACGCTGTACATGTCACTTGTAAATCTTGTAGGAAAGAAGAACAGTGAACTTAAAGGGGGCAGGGGAGGGGGAAACAGGAGGCCACCACCATTAGGGAGTTTAAATATATGAATTTAAATATTTGAAAACTTGTCTTTTGGAATAGGCATGAGAATTATTCTGCATGACTCTGAAATACTAAACAAAGGCATAGTCAGGGGGGAAAAAGGAGTCAACAGACTCTTCTAAAGATTGAATAGGTAGCTTAGGATGTGATGGGAAAGAGATCCATGCATTAATGCAAATATGGATTGGTCTCAATGATGGCAAAAGTTTCTTCTAAATGAGAAGAATCAAAACCAATTTACACAGGGCAGGAATGGATTAAGCCACTGGAATACCTTGGGGAGGCTATTAATAATTCACAATTTGCAGTTCATGTTGGAAAATGAATTTCACTAACCAAGAAGAAGTGCTAAAAAGGTATTGAAGCAGCACAAAGTGGGGGCAGGGCACCACTCTCACTGTCCCACAGCCAAGACAGCCAATGTGCAAGAAGATTTAGGAATGGGCTGATCTGTCATAGATGGGTTTTCTTTCTCATGTCAGCAAAAGAAAGGCACATCTTTGGCAAACTCTGTTTTTAACCTGGCATTTCCATGTTTTATTTCTCTAAAACAGAAGGGATATGGTTATGGGGATACAACTAGTCCCAACTGGTAAAAGAAAGGCAAGTGGCCAACATAAATATTATAGCATAAGGCTGAACCAGAGGAGAAATGAGAAGAAAAGATCAGTCACTCCAAAAACGTTCTCTCAAAATAAAAGGTCATGCCAAGGAAAGCCACAGATGCAACACCACAAACCCAAGGAGAGCTTTAATCAGGAAAACCTGGCCTCAGGCACACACGTGCATGCAGCTTGCTACCCACCTTTCCGTGTGCCATTTTCTGACCAGACAGGAGGTTCATTCATGGCCAGATGAAAAAGCAATACACACTTGAAATGGCAGCCCTGGAAGGATTCATGTTTCCACAACTTTTTTCCTCTTCCTCTCATAAATCTCATTCTATATATTCTCCCGGGGCCATTACACTTGATCTTATTGTTTCAACTATTGTCTGTCTTCCTGACAGATCAGATCTGTCAGAAAACCTAAAGACCTTCTATCCTATTGTTTATTAAATACCACCCCCTTGAATCACCTACTGACACTTCAAACTTAAAATGTTCAAACCTCTCACATTTATCCTTCTACTGCATTCCCCTGTCAAGGAATGACAGATACCCAAGTCAGGAACTTGGAAATCATATTCCTTACTTTCCTCTCTCCTTTGTCAACCTCTCCATTCATACTCTCTCCCCTTCCTCCCACTTCTCCATTCCCACCCAAGTCCTGCTCATTACATCTCCCAAGCATTTCTCTCCATCCTGGCTACTGCTGACTTGGTATATCATCTCTCACCTGAGTTCCTGCAACACCCTCCTAACTGGCTTTCATGATTTCAATCTTACCACCTCCAGTGTATTTTCCACCTAGCATTCTCAGTAATCTTTCTACAAATGTAAATCTGATCACATCCTTCTTCTTTTTAAAACTCTTTAGATATTACCTCTTGCCATCAGAATGAAGTTCAAAATGGCTGATGTGGCATATAAAGCTCTTGTATTCTGGCCCAACCCTAACCTCTCTCTAAATATCCTCCTTGCCCTCTCCCTTCCACACACCCCTTCACATTCAAAAAAGCTTCATCATAAGTTACTAATTTTATCATACTTTCTTCTTACCTCTGAGCCTTTGTACTTCCTGTTCCTTTTGTCCAGAATGTCCTACCTCTTTGCTGCCAATTCTAACCACTGCCTCTTACTCAAACTTTGGGACCACTGGGAAGCCTAGAAGACTCCATTATACTCTCACAATATGCCCTCGACCTCCTATAGACTCTCTCCTTACATTCCAACAGTTTCCTGCATCTCATCATGTAAAGGGATAAGTGAGCCAGGGGATGGTTCCACCCATCAGGCAGGATAACACACAGGAGTAACCCTCAACCAGTGAGTTAGGAGTGGCTGGGTAATTTGTTCACCCCTTGGTAGGACAGTTCTGAAATATATTCTATGCTTTTGTAAGTATACATAAAAGTCTTAGGAAAGATGTGTTCAAATTTGTCATCTATTTTTGCTTAATAAAATGTAAGTATAATTAGCATGCAAAAACCATAAAATTCAAAAAGCAGTAATGTTCAAAATGAGTCCAAAAATTCAATGCAAAGTAGTATTATGCACTTACAAATTGAGAAAAAGAGAAAACTTTCCTAAGTAATATGAAGTCAAAAAGGGGAGCACAGGGACTATTTTTCAAATAGTGAAAATACTAAATATTTAAAATTATTATAAAGGCACCTGGGTGGCTCAGTGGTTAAGTGTCTAACTTCAGCTCAGGTCATGATCTCACGGATCAGTTGGTGAGTTCGAGCCCCACACCTGGGCTCTGGGATGACAGCTTGGAGCCTGGAACCTGCTTCAATTCTGTATCTCCCTCTCTCTGCTCTTCCCCCACTAGCACTCTGTTTCTTTCTTTCTTTCTCTCTCTCTCTCTCTCTCTCTCTCTCTCTCTCTCTCTCTCTTTCTGTCCCAAAAATAAATAAACCTTAAAAAAATATTATAGCCAAGTTGTGCTCCAAAGCAAATCCACAGCATTTATTCTAATGCACATACCCTGGTATAATAGTGTAATACTAATTAAATAAAAAAGATTGAAAATAAATGAATTAAGCATTAAGCTGAGTAACTTAAAAATTTTTAAGACCATAGCCACCTAAGAAATAAACTAAAATGAAGGTTAAGAGCAGTAACCAAAGAACCAATAAAAGTTAAGATCAATACAATTTAAAAACTTAGGAGCTGGTTATTAGCATAAGGAAGAGAATAAAATAGACATCTCCTGACAAAATAAAACACAAAATGGGAAGTCTTAGTGATATATGTAGGACATCAGAAAATAGTTGAAAATTCTGCAGAAACGTCTTCTTTTATGGAGATTCTTGGTTGTCTTGATGGCTTCCAGAACTACCATGTCTTCTAAAACAAGACAATTTTGGTGAAGCTGCAGAAACAATGTTATTTCCCTTGTGTTTAAAAAAAAAGTAATAAAACTGATTTTTTTCAGGCTACACCCCTTATCATATTTTAATTTTGATAAAATTTGTCTCTATTATAGTAAATATCCCCAAAGATATGTATTTTAAAGACCTAAGATTTACAGCTGAAAACAATGGGCTGACTATGATAATGGATACAAACTCAATTACAAAGAATTTTCACAAAAATCACAATGATTTTGTTATGAAGTATGCTAAGTCATTAGTGACTAGTCTCTAAACTTTTTTCTCATAATTCATATAATTTTTAGTACACTATTTAGTAGAATGAGAGGTTTTTCAAAAAGACATGTTGCATTAAATCATAAATACTTGTATATGTAAGAATTTAGTATATAATAAAGGAATTATATAAACCAAAAGACAAGATATAGAAGTTAAAAATAATAATAATGTTAAAAATAGCTAGCAATTTTGGTGGAAAAACAATAAATATTTATCTTAGATCAAAGAAAATTCCAGATAATATAAAAAATAAAGATATAAGAAAATTTTAATGGGGTGCCTGAGTGGCTCAGTCATTTAAGTGACTGACTTTGGCTCAGGTCATGATCTCACGTTCATGGGTTTGAGCCCCATGTCAGGCTCTGTGCTGACAGCTCAGAACCTCAAGCCAGCTTCAGAGTCTCAGTCTCCCTCTCTCTCTCTGCCCCTCCCCCACTAGCGCTCTGTCTCTCTCAAAAATAAATAAAAATGTTTTAAAAAATTTTAAGATATAAGAAAATTTTTAAATAGATAAATATTTAATGTTGAAATGGGGTGGAATTTCAAAATGAAAAAAACAGTGGAAGAAGTTTACAAGGGAAAAAAATTAAAACACTTCATCAAATAAAATTTCTAAATTTTATTGATCAAAAACATATTTTTAAAAATAACAACAAAAACCCCAAGAAATATTTACAAAAGATACTATCCTTTATTAACTCAAGAATAAGAGGGAAAAAACTCCAAGACACACACATACACCAGAATCATCAGAATGAAGAAAGGAGAGAAGAAGAATATTTTCAAGGGAGAAGGAATTAATAATGTACTACACATGTGAAAATCCTAATGAGGTGGACCTTTTCTGAGAAAATGTCAATCCAAACAAAGTAGCAAACATGAATAGACTCATATCCATGGGAAAATGTTTAAATATGCACATTGAATGATTATATTCCTAAATGGATTTATTAGTAAGTTCTCTCAAACTTTCAATAAACAGTGACTTTTGCAGAGAATATGAAAAGATGGAAAGATACCCAATTCAGTGCTTGAAACTAACTAACTGATACCAAAACTCAACCAATTCGCCTCAGGGAAACTTTTTTCTGAAAGACTCTCCTTAGTAAGGAGTCTGCACTGTACTTTCCAAAATTTTCACACATCATATTATTCACATCACATCACAAAATACTCACATATGATTTCCTCAGCTCTGATGGACACACATGCCAATGAGTCTCATACTTGTCCTCTTGCCAACATTCAACCTCACATACTCAGACATATTTGGCCTTACGTACTAAGGCTAAGTACATCCTCAAAACAACTTTGATAGGAAAGGCTGGTACATGGAGGGGAAAATAAAGGCCCTCTGGCCCTATGTTCAATCCTCCCAACAAAAAGTTGCCTATAGGGACACCTGGGTGGCTCAGTCAATTGAGGGTCCAACTCTTGATTTCAGCTCATGTCATAATCCCAGGGTCATGGGATTGAGCCCCACATTGGGCTCTGTGCTGAGCATGGAACCTGCTTGAGACTCTCTCTCTCTTCCTCTGTCCCTCTCCCCTACTCATGCTCTCACTCTCTCTCTAAAATAAAATTAATTTTTTTTAATTTAAAATTTTTTTAATTTAAAAAATTAAATTAAAAAAGTTTTCCAAGTAAAACAAGCCAGACACAAAAATGTATGTACTGGTAATTCAAAAGCAGGCAGAGTTCAAGTTCAAAAACAGGGAAGACTAATTTGGGTATTACAATTCAGGTACTGGTTTCCCTTGGAAAGGAACATGAGGAACTCTGGGAATATTATATTCCTTGATCTGTATGTTACATGGGTTTTACATGGGAAAATTCACTAACCTGTTCACTTATGATTTGTGTACTTTTTATATGCATTATACTTTAATTTAAAAATTTTTAAGACTTGTCTTACTCAGAAGTTAAAATATATCAAAGCAAATTAGAAGTGAGTTGAATCCCCTGGAGGAGGAGGAAGAAAAGCAGTCAGAGATACAGGAGGCAGCTTTTAGGGCACTACCTTATTTCTGGGCTTCTATCCTTGACTAACCCCAAGGCCAAAATAAGTAAAGTGAATTCTTCATTAGCAAGCATGGCTAGCGCCCAATGGACATCATGTGTTCCACTCATTCAGAACATTGGGGTGTCAGGAGTTAACCCTCCAGTGGGCATGATTCACCAAGTATTAATTACAGTGGTTGCTTGCTCAGATTTTTCTGGGGATAGGACAGGACAACCCAGATTTCATCCAAATCCCAGAGGAAACTTTCCTCTAGAAACCAGACCTTGCCATATCAGACATGACAAGACTTCCAAGCAGTAGACAAGGCAACAGTCCAGGAGACTGGCAGTCACTGGCCAGTTCTGCCAATACCCCCACGTGGCTGTCAGCACGACCAGCAAAGAAAATGGCAGTCTCCCTACAGCCCACCACAGAAGTTACTCTCTGTATGGTAGGGCGGGAGCCACTGGAGGCAAGGAAAGTCCATTTCAAAATGTGAATAAGAAAAAACATGGTAAATTGTGGCCTAGTTCCTAAACAGGAGAAGAGTCTGTCCTGGCTACCAATAGTGCCCAGCCTCACTGCCAAGCCTACAGAGGCTTTTCAGTGGGAGGACTGGGCTGCTTTGGATTTTAATAGCCCCTAAACAGAGGAAGGCAGCAGGCAACACTAATGGCCAGCAGATTTTTTCCTGAGTGTCCAGGAAATGCTAATAAGGCCATCACTAATCTCCTTGAAAGGGAAGTGATCATCCAGGTACCCCTTGCTGAACTCAGGCCTAGGGCCTAAACCCACTTGCCAGGGGTCAACTTACTCCTTTTCCTGTTCTCAAAGCAGTTTCTGAAAGTACCTGGGGGCTACAACATGAATGGACTGTGAAGGCATTTTCCTAAGTGAAATAAGCCAGTCACAAAAGGGAAAATACGGTATGATTCCACCTAGATGATGTATCTAAATTAGTCAAATTCATAGAGGCAGATAACAGAATAGTGGTCACCAGGGGCTGGGCTGGGGGAAATAGGAAGGGTGGGAAATTACTGTTTAAAAGGCAAAGGGGTGCGCTTTGGAAAGATGAAGAAAGTCTGGACATGGATGGTAGCGTTGGTTGGATGACAAATGAATGTACTTAACACCACTGAACCATATGTTTAAAAATATTAAGTTTTATGTTATGTATATTTTACCACAATTTTAAAAAGAAAAAAAAGCAGCTGGGGAAAGGGAAATTCTCAACCATATCCCCCAGGCTGTGAAATCATCTTATCTCACATCAGTTCTGCCCCTTAGGCTGTGCCTTGACTCAGGTCTACCAGTGAGCTCAGCAATTTGTCTCCAGAATGTGTAGTCAGGACAAGAAGGGCCTTTCTTCCTCATCCTTTCCCCAACAAACCTCTTCCTCACACACCTACAAGGGAAGTAAATTGACCAATAGAATTATATCAAAGAACTGAACTAAAATATTGAGGAAACAGTTTAAGAGATAACCTTGAACAAGATATCAGGAAGAAGAAAGATCAGTAGCCAACCTTGGATGGAATATCCAATGTAGTTTTCTGCAGAACTTTTCATTCTATTATTTTCTTTCTTCAGTCTTCTCCTCATCAGATACTTCCCAAACCGGGGCGCCTGGGTGGCTCAGTTGGCTAAACCTCCGACTTCGGCTCAGGTCAGATCTCACGTTTGTGGGTTCGAGCCCCACATCAGGCTCTGTGCTGACAGCTAGCTCAGGGCCTGGAGCCTGCTTCCGGTTCTGTCTCCTTCTCTCTCTGCCCCTCCCCCTCTCATGCTCTGTCTCTCCCTGTATCAAAAATAAATAAAACATTAAAAAAAAAAGATACTTCCCCAAACCTAGCTTCAGGTCTCCTGCTCAAGAAAAAAAAAAAAAAACCCTCTTTCAGAAAAGGAACCCAAAACCCAATCCCAATTGAGGTATAAAGTAAAAGCTTTAACTTGTTAACTCTAGTAAGAGTATCAACCCACAGATATTATCTGCAAACATGGCGTTAGGTGAAATCTGACTAAAGGATTTCATGAAGGAAATAAGAGGATTGGCAGGAAATGAGGGGCATGGAGGTCTTCAGAAAGTCCTGAAGAAATATTTGAGAGCTTTCTACTTCTCATCAATTACAGTTCTGAGTTTTCCTCTAACAGAGATTTGTCTCACAGATTCCTAAGCACATAGAAGAAGAGTAAGCCAGGAATTTTAAGAAAAATATATATATAATTACTACTTTTTTTGCATTTACTATATATAATACATTATCCTATCTAGTCTTAACTACTGTCTTATAAAAAGAATATTATTATTCACATTTGACAAATATGGAAACTAAGACTTTGAAAGAGAAAGCAATTGCCTCTTGTTTAACTTCTATATAAACACACAGATAGTCATGAGGGGTCTTTTCCACATTTTCCTTTCTCCATTTCCATTTCAACTCCCTTTCTTGCACTCAAAATACCAGGACCCCCAGGCATTAGAGCATAGAGGTCAAGAGCACACTTTAGAGTCCAAGAGTCCCTATGTTTGAACTTACCACTTACTAATTGAAAAAACTGTGTTTGCAACATCAAATCATATGTCTTAGAAAGCATGTCTAAGAACCAACCCTATCTAATAAATATCCTTTATGTAAGAAAACTGTCTTTAGAATAAAAAGTCTTTAAAAAGATGTCTGAAAATGTAAGCCAAACTAAGTACTGTGAACACATTCATTCTGGTTTGATCCACATCAAAGACAGCATTTTACAGTCCAGATTGTATCATCTCCTCCCACATTCAGCAACAAATACATGTTGAGCACTGCTGTGGGATAGGAGATACAAAAATGAATAAGAGCCAGTCCTCACCCTCAAGTAGTTCACAGTCCAGGGAAGGAGAGAGATAATGAAACAAGTAAGTGAGCAGCATGATAAGTTATAATACAAAGATGGACACAATGCAATGGGTCACAATGAAAAGGGTGCCTTGATAGGACCAGAAATACAGAGGAACAAAAAAGGGAAAACATCCCTAGCAGAAGGAAACAGCATGTACAGGGATACAGAGGCCTGAAGGTACATGTCACCCCCAGGTAGCACAAGTGGTTCACAGCTAGAAAATAAGTGTGAGGTATGGCCAGGAACACAACTGGTCAGGTAAGCTATGGCTACTTAAAAGGTCTGTCAGTCTCTCAAGAGTTTGGATTTTCCTGTACAGGTAATAGGAAACCATTCAAGGTTCTTTTTTTTTTTTTTTTTAATGTTTATTTTTGAGAGAGAGAGAGAGAGAGAGCAAGCAAGTGAGCATGACTGGGGGAGGGGCAAAGAGAGAGGGAGACACAGAATTTAAAGCAGGCTCCAGGTTCTAAGCTGTCAGTGAGATCATGACCTGAGCCCAAATCAGACGCTTAACCGACTGAGCCAGCCAGGCACCCCACCGTTCAAGCCTCTTAACCTGGTAGTGATGAGATGCAAAGTTCATGTCACAAAGATAACTTAGGTCACTGTGTTGGAAGTAGATGGGAAGGAAGTGGAGACAAGAATGCCCATGAAAGCTCACGTAGTTGTTGAAGGGAGAGAGAATTGGGGTTTGAACAACAGATTCAAGAGATTTTGCCTGGGAGATTACACAAAATCTGGTGAAGAGAAGAGGTGTGAAGGAAGAAAGATTTAAAGCTCTTCCAGTATTCTGGGTTTACAAGACAGTAGCCAACTGTTCAGCAAAGGGTAGAACACTTTCCCTTCAGTGAGCATCAGAGCACACCATGGAAACATGTAGAAAATCTAAAGCCTGTGAGTGCCTATCTACAAAATAAGGGAGCCTAGAGAAAACAACTCTTAGTTCTTAGGATCCCCTCCCTCTCAATGCTCCATCTCCCACTGTGCTCACATGGGCTCAGCCCAAAGAGAGACCTCCGTGAGAGCTGGTCCTTCTGCACATCCTCCTGTCCATGCCCAAATGCAGGCTGTACCCAAATCATCTGTGTGTGCTGCTAAAGTATGGCTTCAGGTACCTAGTCACCATGAGGCAGCATATGTTCATTTTTTAAAACCACAATGAAAGTAGCTGGGCCTCTAAAGACTCCTGAAATTCTTATATGTCCTTAATTAATCCACAGGACAAGGGCTGCCAGGCAGTTCACCGGGGTCAGCTGGCTCACTTGCCCCAACCCAAGCCACGCAGTCAGCCAAGTCTGTCAGCGATACCCTCGGGGCCCAAGAGTCTTTGGGACTAATTGCCTGCAGGTCACAGCCAGAGAGTACACGTGTATTCCTTCTACCTGAGAGAACATTTAGTCTTATTAATTTTTCACTATAGTCTTTATCTCTCGTAAGGATATATACACGTTAGCTATAAAAATGCTTATCAAATCATTGTTTATAATAGCAAAAAAGTTGCAAACCATCTGAATTTTCAACAATAGTATACAAATAAATTAAAGTATAAAATAGTATGTAGCTTCCCAAAATGTTGTTCCGTAAATGGATCTATACATACAAAAACATGCTCACTACAGAATGCTTACTCTTAGAACATAAGTTCCATGAAAGCAAGGGCTTTGTTTTGTTCATCTGTGTACCCTTAAGGTTTAAAACAGGACCAAGCATATAGTAATCATTCATTAAACATCTGTTGATTGAATTATATAAGAAGTGGGAAAAGCAGGTAACACAAGCGTGTGGTTCCACTTCTGTAAAAAGAAGCACATACACACATATATATAGAAAAGGATCTGGAAAAATATGCATCAAAATGTTACCAGTAGTTTTCTCTGGTGGGTGGACTTTTCTATACTCTTTTATTTTTATCTTTATTTCTTTTTCTGTGCACAGTTATAGGTTCTATCATACCAAGGACCAAAACAAAAAAAGAAACTATTGAGGGTGAGGGATTGGAGGGGGGATCCAATTACAAACTGAGCCCTTGCTTCTCAAGTTCACCTATGCACTCACTGTCCTTTGCATGCCAGAATAACACTACATTATCTATCCACCATCTCACATGTAACCCAGAACACTATTTTGCACTAACATAGAACATACCCCTTGGTGCTAACTTCATTATCACCCTCCATTCCATCTAGTGCCCACAGATCCCCCATCATTCTGCAGACCCTATTCTAGTCCCTCATGACTGAGCTCTGTGGGAGCATCCAATTGCCTACCCCTAACTGGGAAAGTTCTACTACTCTCTTCATAGAAACATATTGCCCACTGGGGCACCTGAGTGGCTCAGTCAATTAAGTGTCCAACTCTTGATTTTTGATCATGGTTCATGGGATCAAACTCTGCATTAGGCTTTGTGCTGACAACGTGGAGCCTGCTTGGGAATCAATCAATCAATCAATCTCTCTCTCTCTGTCTCCTTCCCTCCCTCTCTCTCTCTGTCCTTCCCCAACATGTGCTTTCTCTCTCTTCTCTTTCTCTCTCTCAAAAATAAATACATTTTTAAAACCCTTGAAGAAGAAGAAGAAGAAGAGGAGGAGGAAAAAGAAGAAGAAGAAGAGGAAAAGGAGGAGGAGGACGAAGAGGAGGAGGAGAGAGAGGAAGAAGAAGAAGGAGGAGGGAGAAGGAGGAGGAAAGAAAGAAAGAAAGAGAGAGAGAGAGAGAGAGAGAGAGAGAGAGAGAAAGAGAGAAAGAAAGAGAGAAAGAAAGAAACAGATTGCCCACATTTGCAGGACAGTGCGCCTTTCCTTAATACCCCAAGCATGAGAGTATGAATACTTCTCACCCAGTTTCTCCACAAGCAATTAAAACGGTACCCAAAGGCATCACCTGCTGGGGCCTAGTCCCAGTTGAACTATAGCTGCCCTGAAGGAAAACAGGGCAGGCAGAAACACTGAAACTTTGTAAAATCAGCTTGTGTCAAGTTGCCCTGGTCCCGGAGCTGGTGTGCATAATCCTCTCCTGGCTGAGCTAATTGGCTTAGCTCACTGATGATTTTATAGCCCCAGAAGCCGTTCTCTGATTGCAAGAATGAGAGTTGCCAAATGATCTTAAACCACAGCACAGACGGGCCCAGTGCCATCAGAAGAATATTTGGGGAAAGAGCTATTTTAAACAAATGCTCCTCTGGGTATAAGGATACTTTTCTGTCTAGACTCCTGCTAACACCTGTTGCTCACTCATCCTGCCCCCAGTCCACCTCCCCCTTGACATCACTGTGGCCAAGACAAACCATGGCCACCCGACAGAGCCCAGAGATGTGACCACGTGAACAGCAGACCCAGGCAGCCCAGGCATCGCATGCTCTGGCAAAGACTGTCAGGCCCAGACAGCTCTGCTGCCAGGTGTCCAGGGGCCATTTACGGGCAGACAGCAGACCTGGCAAGACATTACTTTAAACTTTCAGATGGCCAGGGAAAGGAGCCTTCTTCCTGAGTGCATCACAGCTTTGGTTGGAGCGTGCAAACCAGCACCAAGCACATTGAAAGAGGATGGTAGCACACTTGTCCAGACGAGTACACCCTTCATACCTAAGTCCCCTTTACAGCATCCCCAGTAGGTGGCTGTCTAGCCTCTCCTTGAATCCTTCTGGTGACCAGGAAGCTCACTACCTCATGGAACAGCTCACTTTATTTGAGAGCAGTCTTTCTTATACTGAGCTGAATCCCTGCCTGTAGCCTATTGTAAGGACACAGGTTTGAGACAATAGAAGGGCACACATTGCCCAAGGCAAGAGGGACCACCCTTGTTATACCCTTAACATTCCTAAGGGCAGGCCTGGAAATAGAAGCAATAGGTAATCAGTTATTGCTTAAGGCTAGTTACACCCTGTGTGAGGGTCCTGGGTCCTGGGTCTACTCTGTGATTGGTTAACACTCTAAATGTTGTAATTGGATAAACCTGTCAATAATAATTGGATTCCTGTAACTCCCCCTTCCCAAACTCATAAAAGCCCTGCCCCACCTTTGTTCGGGGCTCTCAGCATGGATCCACCACACCAGTAAAGTCTGTGAGCCCGAGTTTAGGCCCCAGCGAGCCTACACCCATAATAAAGCCCTTTGCTTTTGCATGCGTGACTCGGTCTCCCTGGTGGTTTCTGGTTTTTGGGGATGATAAAGAAATCTTGGGTACAACACTATCCTCCCCCCTGTTACACTTGAGCAAGTTACATTGAAAAAAAATCTCATCACTCTCTCATGCAATTCAAGTCAACATAGCTTTATGCACTAGGCACATAAAACAGTTCAGATATATAGGGTAAGGAAGTACTAGAATCCTGGGGAAATTTGCCAATTCCTTGTAGCTTAAAACCTGGATTTTAATAAGTCCTGGGGACAAAAGGGTAAGGCTGGGCTTGTGTAGGATTAGATCAGATGTGAGATCAATACATAAAGTCAGGATTCCAAAGGGGTCGTCCTCAGGAAAAAAAGAAAAGAACGACAGAAGTTGGTATACCAAAAAGATATTGAGTAATTCAAACTAGATTCTGGATGGAATAGGAAAAGGATTATTTCCCCAATAACACCCTAAATGCAAGTTCACATTCTTTGAAACAAATATTCATATTATATATAGGCTGAAAACTTAAGTTGAAATCTTCACTTTAAATGTCCTGAGTCAGTTGTACAGAATCAAAGCACATCCTCTCTGGAGGAACACACTTTAAACTCAAGCCTCAGGATTTATCACAAAGTTTCCAGAAACAACAGCTCAAAATTGAGAATTATCAAATATACAAGGAAACAAGCTACCATGATAAAGAATCAGGAAGATGGCAGAGAGGAAGGGAGCTCTGTAAACTTCGTCTGCCCCATCGATCGAACTGAGAAGGACATTACTCTCATCTGCAAGAGTGGAAGGAGAAAAAACGGACTCCAGAAGGAAGAGAACCTAAAGGATACCTGAGTGAGTGAGTGCGAACTGGGGAGATTGGAAAACGGGCCAGCCCAAGACAGGCAGGGGAGGTGGCAGCCCCAGCCCAACGTGGGGCAAGAGCACGGAGCCCGAGAGACAAAGGGAAGAGACAGAGAGACTGAACACGCTCATAGTACTGTCTCTGGGGAGAGGTAAAGAACGCTTAACCGTGCTTGGAGAGAGAAGCTCACTCCATAGATAACCGTTGGGTAGCCTAAATCCCGAACCCAGGTGGCACAAGGGAAGGAACAGATTCCAGCCCTATGCCATCTTGGCGAGGAGTCGGCGACCCCTGCAGCAGCAGTGTCAGGGGTGCTCACTTCGACCTCGGTTTTGGGAGTGGGAGCACGCACCTCATTTCCACGGCGCATCTTGCCCCCAGCATTGGCTGCGCAAAACCTGAATCCCGGGTGCCAACAGGGAAAAAATAGCCCCCACCTCTACGCGATCCCGGCAGGGAGTTGGCGACAGTGGAGACCTGAGTGCGTGCGCAGGCAGGCTGCGGAGCTCCCAGCTCATTTCCAGCAGCTCCCAGCGCTGCCTCCTACAACAGGTGCAAACTCATTCCTCCCCCAAAGCTAACACGATCCCCGATGGGGGTTGGGTCTGTGACGGTGCACAGGCACGTCACCTCCTGCTGCGTATCTTGCCTCAGGCAGGGGCAGCTGAAATCCCTGCCTGAGCCAAGACAAACTGATTCCTCCCCCTAAGAAGCCAGCCACCAAAGCAAAAACATCCATCTGTAGTAGCATAAAAAGTGGATGGACTGGAACTTTGAACCGAGGCGGGCCTGGAAAATACAACTCTGCTCAACTGTGGCAAAAGGAGATCAGACTCATTAGAGTGGCCTACAGTTCATTGTTTAGCGGAGCTTGGCATGCAGCCTATCTAATCTCTGCAGACACCAGGGTGGAGCCTCTGAGAGCAGCCTCCAAGACCTACCACACCAAACCACGCCTATCCACAAGGGGAAGCTGCTGGGGGTTTTTTTGTTTTGGGTTTTTTTGCTTTTTTTAAATAATTTTTTTCTTCATTTTTTTTCTTTTTGTCTTTTTCTGTACATATTTATTATTATTTTTTTACTTAAAGTTTTTAAAAATTTTACTCTATTTTTCTTTCTCCTTTCTCCCTTTTTTTTTTCTTTACCTTCTTGCAACCCACATATATTCTCCTATATCTCATCCCTACCTCTCCCCTCAACTGGTCATACACTTTTAGACTGTCCACTGTCCTTTGTTGTCTCTAACCTCCTTTATTTTTTTTTCTTTTTCTTTTTCTTTTCTTCTTCTCCTCTTTTTGTCTCTTTCCTCCCCATTCCTTTTTATTTTCTTTCCCCCTTTTAATGTGTTTGTTTGTTTGTCTGTTTTGTCTGTGTGTTTGTGTGTTACTATTCCCTCTGTGTTTGTCTGTCTGTTTTCCTTCTTAGGGCTACATCAAGAAACAAGCCAAAGTGTGCATGCCAGCAAGTCCCAAATATTGCTGAGCACAGAAATGAAATATTCAAAGGCACAACAAGAGAAACTGAGAGACACCATTAAAAGAATATTTCCTGAAATGACAGGCCCTGGACAGTCAATAAGCCTCCTTTAACAGAGATATATTAACAGGTGCACAGTGCTCAATGAGCTTTCTAAAGGAGACAAGAGACAGAAAACTAGCAAATATGACAAAATGAAGGAACTCTCCCCTAAAGAACCTCCAGGAGGAAGGCACAGCCACAGAACTGCTCAAGGCAGACCTAGACAACTACTGGATTAAGAATTTAACAAACTTGTCATAAAATTACTCGCTGGGGTTGAGAAAAGCATCAAAGGATCAACTGAGACAATGACTAGGCACTATGATGAGATAAAAAAAAAAAGGCTATAGGTGAGGTGAATAACAAACTGGAGGTAGCCACCTCAAGGATTGACGAGGCAGAGAGAAGAATAGGTGAATTAGAAGATATAGTTATAGCAAAAGAGGAAGCTGAAAAAGAGAGAGAGAAATTAATCCAGGAGCAGGAAAGGAGAATTCGAGACCTGAGTGATACAATCAAGCAGAACAACATCCATATCAGAGGAATTCCTGAAGAGAAAGACAGAGAGAAAGGGCCTGAAGGGATACTAGACCAAATTATAACTGAGAATTTCCCAAATCTGGGAAAAGAAATAGACATTCA